>NC_056730.1:655342629-655620129 GCF_019279795.1 Protopterus annectens
GTAACTAGAGGCTGATGATCAGTTTCAATCTGAATAGCATGACTATAAATATAATCATGAAACTCGGAACGTGCGAAAGCTACCGCCAAAAGCTCTTTCTCAGTTTGAGCATAATACATCTCAGTTTGAGTTAGTGTCCTAGATGCAGAGGCTACCAGTCTACCCTCTTGAAGAATAACTGTGCCAAGACCAAATTCTGAAGCATCACAGGAAAGAACAGCTGGTTTATTCACATCATACTATCTTAATTTGGAGGGGGGGGGTGGCAATTTTCTGCTTAAAGTTTTTTTTACGTGTTAGCTCTCTCAATGGCACTGACAACTTAATGAAGTCTGGTATAAATTTGCCTAAATAGTTGACCATGCCCAGAAAACACTGTAGACTTTGCACATTGTAGACTTTGCACATTGTCTGGTGCTGACATCTCTAGGATAGTTGTTTGTTTAGTCAGGTCAGATCTTAAGCCTGTACTTGTGAATAAATGACCTACATACGTAACTTCTGGAAGTCTGAATTAACACTTTAGAGGACCGATCTTTAAATTTACTTCACGTGCTCTCGCAAGAACTTTCTTGAGGTTTCTGTCATGCACTGCTTCACCATTGCCTCCAACTAATAGATCGTCTACTATTATGGCACAAGGATAACCTGAAAAAATGTGTTCCATTGCATGCTGGAAAACTTCGCTTGCAGAGTTTATTCCAAATTGCATCCTTAGTAATCTGTACCTGCCAAACAGAGTACCAAAAGTAGTTAGAAATGAGGATTTGCGATCAAGCATCACTTGCCAAAATGAACTTTTTGCATCCAAAACAGAAAATACAGTAGGATTTGGTATTAGAGCTGCGACTTCTTCAACTGTACACATTGGATGATATGGTCTTTTTAATGCTTTGTTCAAATCTCTACTATCAGTGCATATTCTGATTTCGTCTAGGCCTTTCCTGTAAGCAGTTACCATGGACAACACCTATTCAGTTGGTTCTGTGACTGGACAAATCACACCTTGCTGCACCATCTTATCCAACTGAGCTTTAACTCTATTTTGCATTGCTACTGGACCTCTTCTTGCTTGTCTTACTACTGGAGTGACCTCAGGGTCTAACATCATAGAATATACAACTGGAAGTTTGCCCAATTTATCATCGAAAACATCAGCATATTCTGAGAAAATGGCTTCAGAAAAACTGGAACTTGGAACTGCACTCACGTGATGAACTTCTTTAGCAAAAGAAAGCAGATTTATTCTCAAATTATCTTTGAGACCCAATAAAGACTGCACTGGTCATCAGACTATGTAGAACAATAAGTTGTAACAGTTCTCAGCCAAATAACATGAAAGTATCACTGAACCTTCAGTCTGAATTCACCTTCATACACAAGTCTTGCACTGCTGGTTACATTAAGTTGTTTGTTGGTTCTCACTTTTGCAAATGCATCCGCTCATATAACATTACACTTTGACCCAGTGCCTACTTTGAGTTCTGTGGACTTTCCATTGATTTGAACTGTACAAAATACTTCACTCCTGGTTAACAAGTTTACTGCAGCTACTCTTTCCCCAAGTACTGATACACCATCCACATAGAAAGTTGACTGTTTCGGTTCTACTTGATAAACTTGTTTTTTGTGACCTTTCTTTACATCTGCATAAAGCTTACTTGATTTGCAGCATTTTTGGAAATGGTTGCAATTTTTACACTTGTAGCATTGCTGCCCATACGCTAAGCATTTCTCTCTTTTAGATTCATGACTTGCACCACAATTGTGACACCTAACAATAAGGCTAGATTTAGGTTTTGCTGACTCATGTTTGTGTTGCATAGAGCTGGTGGCGGAGCTTGCACTTTTTCTGGAAGGAAAGCTTCGTGTCTTCTTCATAAACCCTATGGCTGTCCCTTGATTAGGCCTGTTTCTGTTTGCCATGTGTTGCATACAATCGACGTTTGCTCTGGAGCTTACTGAAACCATGCTTGTATCACCCACAAACATATTCATATGTCTTTCTGTCACCTCATGGATCTGGCAAATTTCTATTGCTTTACTTAATGTCAAATCACTGTCACGAAGTAAAATCTTTCTCACTGCAGCACTGTTAATACCACATACAAGTCTGTCCTTTATCAGCTCATCTTTCAAATCACCAAACCAACACATTTTAGCTCTGTTTCTCAAGTCAGTTAAATAAGCTGCAAATGTTTTATCTGGTTTGACTGCATGTGTAAAACAAATGCCTCTCTAATGTAACATTCATCTGAGGATTGCACATTTCTCTAAATTAGCACTTCAAACACTCAGGGTCTTCCCTTGATTCAGCTTGCACAACAATATGGCAGTCTGCACCTTCAACTTCATACACTGCTGGTGCACATACAAATGAACACTCTCTATGGTTTCAGATCCTGCTAGATTTAACAAAATGAATGTCTTTGCACATGCCTCTTAATCTGCATGAGCTGTTTGTATAAAAATTTCGTACTCTTTTTCAAATATTCTTCATTTCTCTGCAATATTCTGATCAAACACAAGTGGTTGAGGTTTTTGAAATTCATCTGCCATATTAACACATACCAGAGAAGGATCTTGCAAATAAGCATGAATGTACACACACACATATGTGCATCAGTAATTGGCATAAACACAATTTGCTCAATGTTTCTGTGCTCTGAACTTATACTTTTTCTCTTCAAGCTTATCAGAAGTATGAGAATGAACAATTTCGTAGTACTTTAGAATAACCGAACTTTGCAAAAAAAGCTTCTCGGGCTTCTCAATATTTTTATACTTTGCAAAATAACTTCAGATTTCTCATGCTTTACTGCATTTTGCGAAGTAACCTTTCAGATTTCTCGATGCTTTGCTATATTTTGTGAAACAACTTTTCAGAGTTCTCGCTACTTTGCCATGCTTTGCAAAATAACTTTTTTGAGCTATCAATGCCTTTTGAAATTTTATGGAATAGCTTTTCAGACCTTTCAGAGGCTTTACAGACCTTTGCAGAATAATCTCTCATACTTTCTGATGCTTTATGAAATTTTCGATTAGTAAAGGAAAAATGCTAAAGTCATTTATCATCACTCATTATGCTTTCAGAATCGGTAAAGGTAGAAATGCCAAAGTAATGCACTTTCGGAACTGGTAAAGGCAGAAATTCAAAAGTAATCACTTTCAGAACTGGCAAAAGCAAAAATGTTAAAGTAATTGCTTTCAGAATTTTATCAATAAAACCAGGAATGCTACAGTCATGCATCATCACCTGTTGAAGTCGACTATAAGAAACATTTGAGAACTTTACGATGCAACTGAGCAATTCATGAGCATTATAATACTCGTAATCTTTTGTAAGAAACATCTTTTGTCAATGCAAGAAACATATCAAGCAACTGTACAATGTGAATAAATCAAACTTCTGTTGCCCAGATTCAGTGTCTTCTGAAATAATTGTACTTTGAAAATGACTGCATGCAGCACACTGCAATGTCCCCAGAATGTCGCTACCTTGCTAGGCAACTCTTTACTGTACAAGAAGCTCTCTGTAATGGCAGTGCTTTTGAGAACAGACACATCCAGTACAATAATTTTTCTCTAAATAGCTATGTTTTGACTGGATTACACAGAATACTCTTTGAAACAAATGCACAGTAATAAGAACACACTGTAAGCACTTTTACACACTCTGAGATACTTTGGATAACTTTAATTATGCCTTTGATAGAATGCTACGCTGTAGTTATGCCCAAACACAGCACCTTGCCCATACATAAGCAGTAGCCTTGCTTTATTTTTCCTTACTGTACCCTTTTTCTTTTTCTTATTTTCTTTTTGCTCGTTTAAGCCCTTTCTATGCCTAACATACTTTTCTTGTGCTCACTTTACTATAAACATGCCCACTTCTTACACACACTTGTTCTCCCTTAAAAATGCTCGTTTTGCCTTAAACATGCTCATTTTGTATTTTAAAGTTAATTGTCTTGTCAATACTTTTATCTTACAAATTTTCTTTTAGTTAACAAACTGTTTTGAACTTTCCGCTTGCCTGATAATGCAGTCTGTGCACTTGTAATGCCTTTTCTTGCCTCTTTTCACATCAAGTAAATAATTTGCATTATTTCTCATTACCTTTGATTCTTTCTAATTGTGTTTCTTCTGTTTTCTCTTGGTTTTACCTTCACTGTTGTCTTTATACCTCATGGCTCCAAATGTTCTTCTCTTCTCCATCCTGATTCTGACACCATGTCACTTTTGTGTTGGTACACGAATACACGAGTCTTCATAGGTTCTGTTTAAGCAGCTTTATTCTATACAAACACATCACTATAGAGACTACTGACTATGACTTAAGTAACTTATATACAAACTAACTACTGCGATCATACATGCGTACTCTCTGGCTGCTTCTACAAAATGGCACTAGGGATTGCATGTGTCTGGAATTTATACATGCACACAGCCTCGCATGCTTCTTAAAGATATAGCACACACACTTTACACTCTGATCTACACTGACTCTTTGCTAGGATCATGGAGGTAATGGGAAAGGGAGCAACTAAACCCCAGAAGAAACAAAGGTCAGTAAATTTCTTCCACAATTTACAGAGGGGGATAATTTTGGTAGTTTCATTCATATGTTTGAAAGGGTATGGAAATGGTATAATCTTGACCAAGGGCTCTGAGTATGGTTCCTGACCCCCTTACTCCATGCTAAAGTAGTAACTACTATTTCTAAATTGTCTGATACTGATCGCTTAAATTATAATACTGTAAAAAACTGTATTTTAGAATATTTTAAGTTAACATCTTAAGCTTATAGTAAAAAGTTTTGTGAGCATAGACGCAAGGCAGATGAAAGTGTGTGTGAATATATTGCTGAACTAAGCACTTATTTTCATAGGTGGGTGAATGGATGTCAGGTCACCACTTCTAAAGGGTTGGCAGACCTCTTTTGGTGAGGGAACAAGCCCTTAGCACTTTGCAAGAGGACATGCGAATCTGGTTAGCAGATAGACAATGCAATACAGCAGATGAGTTGGGGAAAAAGGGAGACCTATAGCTAGCAAGCAGGGCATCACTGCATAGGAAAGGGATACCCAGTGCTGCTCATGGGCCTATGGGAACCAATGGTGGGCAGCCTAAACCACCCCAACAGAGGCCAGCAGTAGCAGGGGAAGCCACTATTCCAGGTATATGTCCAGGACCAAGGGTTAAATGTTTTAAATGCAACCAGTGGGAGCATGTAGCATATAGATGTCCATGGAGGCAAGGTGGAGAACAAAAGGTGGGAGAGCCAGTAAGTGGGAAGGACAGAATGCCAGCAGTCAGTTGTCTCGAGACAACAAACGTACCAAACTACTACAAGAGGTTATATCCTATCTTAGTGAATGGAAAAGAGGCCATTGCTAAGAGAGACACAGCCTCTGATCTAACCATTGTGATGCCTGCAATGGTTAAAGAGGAACACTACTTGCCTGGGCAGTCTACTCCAGTCAGAGCTTTAGGAGGGACCCCATTCTAAATACCTTTGGCTAGGATTCACCTTGACTGGGAGGGTAGAAAAGGAAGCCAGCAAGTAGGTGTGTTTGAGGATATCCCTGCAGATGTCCTTATGGAGAATAATTTTGATAATGCAGTACCCTGTGTGCATGCAGTTACATGCAGTCAGGCTTGCAGACAAGCATGTGGGTCTGGTAGCCTGGAGAAGACCTAGACAGACCGCACACTTGCAGCTAGGACTGGTGAGGTGGTTACTTCAGGGAGGGAGCTACCCTGTAGCAGTGAGACTGAAGGTGAGCCACAGCTGCTTGTGGGTAGTGATGTTCCCTTGGACAGAGGGACTGCAAGGATAGAGGCGAGTAGTAGTACCCAGGCTGACAGTGAGGCACTGCTGTCAGAGGATACCAGACTTCCTCTGGAAGGGGACTGGGAAGGGTTACAAAGAGAGAGTTGAGAGATAATCAGCTCTCAGACCCTACACTGCAAGGCCTGAGGGAGGGAGGTAGTGAGGCACCTGATTCTCAAGAGAAGCGGGAATCTACATATTGGGACAAAAAGTTACTGTAGAGAGAGTGGACCTCTGAAGGAGGGCTAGATGGTGAGAGAATACAGCAGTTGTTTGTGCCCAGAGGCTACCATCTGGCACTTTTAGCCATAGCCCGTGACATTCCCTTTGCAGGTTGTATGGGCATAAAATGTACAAAGAGACATATTATGCAGAACTTTTATTGGCCTGGGATTTCCAGACATGTAACAGGGTACTGCAGGACCTGTGAACAGTGCCAAAAAGTAGGCAGGGCAATAGACAAGGTGAAAGATCCTTTGATGCCCTTGCCTGTGACTGGGAAGCCATTTTAGAGGATAGCTATGGATATTGTGGGACCTCTGAGTACCCCAAGCTCCATAGGGAAAAGTATATCCTAGTGGTAGTAGATTATGCTACCAGATATCCTGAGGCGGTGGCTCTGTCCTCCGTTGAGGCAAAAAAGGTGGCAAATGCTTTCTTAGAGATTTTCAGCAGGGTAGGTTTCCAAAAAGAAATACTGACTGACAGAGGTGCCAATTTCAAGTCAGACCTGCTGCCTTGTCTGTGGAAGCACTGTGGGGTGAAGCTCCTAAAGACCACCCCCTACCATCCCCAGACTAATGGTCTTGTGGAGATGTTAAACTTTACACTAAAGACCATGATACAGGCATTTGTAGACCAGTTTAAGAGGGAGTGGGACAAATATTTGTACCATCTGTTGTTTGCTTACAGGGAGGTGCCCCAGGAATCCACAGGTTGTTCACCCTTTGAGTTGCTGTATGGGCATAGGGTGAGGGGACTTCTATATTTGATTTGAGATGAGTGAGAGGGTGAGTGTGAATCCCACAAGGATTCTGTTGTGGCATATGTCTTAGACCTCAGGACAAGGCTCAGGGAACTCATAGGCTTGGCCCAGGAGAACCTGGCAGAAGCCCAACATCAGATAAAGGTCTGGTATGACAGGAATGCTCAAGCTAGAGAGTATGCTGTGGGACAGCAGGTAATGGTTCTCATTTCTGTCAGACACAAAAAGCTGCAAACAGCTTGGGAGGGACCCTTCAAGCTGGTAAGGAAGGTCAGTGATGTTAACTACCTGGTAGAACTGCTAGGCAGGAGGCAGGAGCACAAACTGTACCATGTTAATGCAATGATACCTTACCACGGCAGGGAAGACTTTGTGCTAGGTATTGGCAGTAGGAGGCAGAAGGAGTCCAAGTGGGATCTATGGCTATAGGCAGCCAGCCAGGAAAATCCCAAATTACTATGCTGGAACCTAGGATTGCAGGTAAATGATAGGACAGTGCAGCACTGTACTTGGGTCAGCAATGCCAAGGCAGCAGGAATCACAACACAGGGAATGGGGTAAAGTATTCCCAGATAGGCCCAAGCCTCTCAAGCAACGTTTCTCAAGGGTTACTTGAAAAACTAGCTTGCATTTTCGGGGGGGGGGCTAGTGTGACAAGGGGAAATACTGCTAGCCCAGCTAGCTGGAATTTTGTAAATAATTATATGTCATTTGTGAATATTAATATGATTTATATAGAAGTGTGACAGAAGGTGATACTGCCAGCACAGCTATCTGGAATTTTGTAAATAATCACATGTCATTTGTGAATATCAACATGATTCATATGCTTGTCTTACAAATGTATTAGAACTACATGTTACATGTATATTAAACCACTGGTAGAGAAATGTGTGTTGAACAGGGTTTGTACAGTACTGAGCCTAGATGTGTGACCACAGTGGATTAGAACAGAAATGTATATATGCTATTGTAGCTGTGGGAATGTAGATATTTTTAACAGTGGAAACTAGAACATAGAAGGTTAACTTGCAAAACTTCAAGAAAATAGTTGAAATTAAATTGTTTTATGATTGTGCTATAGAAGTTAGTTTCAATGCAGCAAGGAGACAGGATGTCTAAAACTAGGGCGCCGTCTGCATTGTTTTGTAAGTGTTTTGTTGTTTTATGTCTTCCAGCAGTTGCAAAGATCTGAAAGATATGTATTTTTCACAGGGAGATGCTAACATGCTGATAGTTTCTGACAAATGGGGTTTAACCTGAGAACTGAAGTCAGGTGACAAAAAGTGATGTCATGCTGCAAGTATCCCAGCAGCAATAGTTGAGATATTCATTTAAGAACTCTGTGGGAGAATGACTGTGCATTTTCTATTTTGTCTTTGACCTAACAACATCAGCTGGAAACATCCACTCACCATCTTCTGCACTTACCATGCTGTAAGTAAGTTTTTAGGGAATAGTAACTCTTTTAGATTCAGATAGGAATATAGTAAAGTATAGCTTTGATGGTTTCTTTATTTATTTGAGACTGTCCCGCAATGTTGTTTTAAATATTTGCTGTGATTTTGAACTCTGATGTAACTGATTACTTACTGAGTGTTGTCTTGTTCTTTTATTTTTATTAAATATATTTAAACCTTTCAATTGTAGCTGGTCTGTTTAGAGATATTTAAGCTCTCAGGGTACTTGCATGTCTATTTGGTGACACTGAACTGGCTACTCCTAATACCTTGTCTTGGTCAAACTACCAATTGGATTAATAGTAGCATTACACAGTGAGATTGGACACCCTTTGTTAAGGGCCTTAAAGTAGCTGATAAGAGTGACTGGTGGCAGTCAGAACTACCTTATAGTCTGGGGAAGAAGCGGGGCACAGCTAGTAAACCTGTGCTAGCCTTTCCCAGGTGTGTGTCTTGTGTGGGTATTAAACAAATCTCAAAGTGTGTGTGTGTGTGTGTGTGTGTGTGTGTGTGTGTGTGTGTGTGTGTGTGTGTGTGTGTGTGTGTGTGTCAGCTACTTGGGCACAGACACGAAGCACTGGTTGGACAGAGAAGGTGCTGGAGGTCATGGCTTGGCCACTCAGCTGAGATTTTAAGTCTATAGCTGTGCCAGTGGGGAGTCTTATTGGGGATCTGGAAAAAGAGGGAGAAACCAGCCCTAGACTGACTGTGATCTCTGCGTGCTCTTAAGGAAATTGCACTTTACTGTGTGTCTACTTGTCATCCTTCCAGTGTGTACTTTCCCCACTGTTGCCAGTGGTGAGGACTGAGGCTCCCTGACTACTGGGCCAGTGTAGGGGCATCACAGATATAATAATAATTTAGTAAATACATATTCAAGAATGGTACTATATCTTACATATTGAAAAAGGTGTATACAACATCCCTAGTATAAACCATGTGCAATATAAATGTCTGATCATGTCTGCATGCCAGTCTTTCTTTTAGATTTCATTAAAAAAAATTGATGGTAACAATAGTGTATTCAACTACAAAACCCATACAGGACTGGAATTCTAATCTTAAGGATTTACTTTTCAGTGGGGAATTTTATCCCAATACTTTGACTGATTCATTCCATGGGCTTTGAGTCATGTTATGATATAAAAGTATTGTGGTAAAATATATATAGGATTTTTACTAACACAACAAAAAATACTGCATTATATATCCTGGGCTCTAGCTTTGTACTTTCTCAGAATCAAAGATCATAAGGTCTCCAAGGCAAGAAGGTAAAATGTGAGACTGTAACAACAGTCTGTGAAACAGCATGTTTGGTACTGTGCCTTAGATCATATGTCAAGTTCCCCTTGACAATTAATAATAAAATGTTTCATATAATTATAGTAGAAAATGTTGGTATACAATTAACCCAACACTGCCTTTCTTTCTTTAAGGATTTTGGTGTATCTCAACCCTGATTTGTTGTCAGCACATTATCTTGGCCAATGCATGCCTCACTCTATGTGCAGTAACACAAATGTTGCTTTCTCGAATGAAATAAATATGATGAAATATGAAGTAAATATGTTTTTGTTTATGATACAATGACAGCTTCATATATATTTCTGGATCTATCAAAGGCTTTTGACATGGTATCACACAATATACTACTCTCTGTTCTCACTAATCTTTCCTTCTACCACTCAGCCACCAACTGGTTCCGCAGCTATCTGACCGGCCAACAGTCAGTTGTTTGTTAAGATCACCTATCTCCTTGTCTTCCTGTTACTCTCGGTCTCCCCCAAGGCAACATCCTTCGCCCCCTATTTTCTCTATTCACCAATAACCTACATACCTCCACCAAGCATGCTTCTCTTATACAATATGCAGATGACTCCACCCTCATCTGCTCTGCCCCACACTTTACCAGAACTTCAAAAGATCACACAAGAGTCATTCACATCAGTAGAAAGCTGTGTGAATCTTGTCAGCTTTGCTCGGTCATGACTGACAGAAAGATTTCACTTCAAAGAACTAGTTAGGCAAATGACAGCTGACAGTAGGCTTGATGTTGTGCATAACTTTGTGGTTAAATAGCTAGGAAGCAGCATTTTACTGAAAAAAATGAGATTGTTTATGAATTTCTTTATGTGTGTTGTAGTATAATATCACTCTCCAAGAAACAGCTCACTGGAAACATAATTTAGTTGTTTGTGGTCCTTTACTGACCTCAGCAAAACAGTCTCAGGATATAAAATTGTCACTGGTAATCAAAAGTATAGGTATCTAAGTAAATTGTGTGGTAGCAGTCAGGACCTATTCTATTATCATTTTAGGGCTGTATGAGATCCAGGGATTTCCAGAATTTCACTTACTTTTCTGGAGTAAAGTTGCCACAAAATTTGACGGCAAGGTAATTATACTTTAGGGTTAGTGTGGGCAATGTAATTAAAGAAGGCTTTTTAGTTATCCTTAACTTCCAATGTTAGTTTTAATTTATGTTTGGTTTTAACCTTCCTGATGCTAATCTCCTTGACAGATTCGATAATGTTGCTAGCTTTCAATTTGCTAGAGGATTTCAGCAGTTTCTTTTTTCTTTTGTTAAAGTACTTATTTATACTGAGGGATCAATAATGTAGCTTACTTTTAAAATTGCCATATTTGTTTGTAGTAGAGGGCGGGGGCTTCTTGATACACACACACACACACACACACACACACACACACACACACACACACACACACACACACCTGCATAACTGGCTGCTGAAGCTTCACAGGGCTGGTGAAACTGTAGTTAAACTTAGCTCATCATAGAATTTAAGATTTGCATGATTAGATTAGAGTCCTTAAATTGAAAATTGCTTCCATTGTGGCATTGGTTGGAGGGTTATCAATTTAGTATAAATAGATTAATTAAATGGGAACATATTGTCTGATGAAGTCCAAGTGTTTGGATGAAAACGCTTTATATTGTGTCTGTAATTTATTATTTATGTGGATGGTGCTGCTATTAAAAGATTTGAAGTGGACTCGTGGTTGCAGTTTCCTTTGGCTCGTAGCACTTGTTCAGTGTTTGTTGGTGCTTTCAAGTGCTTTCTGTTGTTTTTTATGCATTTTTAACTTTAAATGAGAAGGTCAGTAATTTGTGGTCTGACTTTTCTAGAAAAGGAGATGCTATAGGTCTGGTACTCTTGCATATTGTTAAGGATCAGAAAGTTCCGACCTCTATTCAGCTGGCTATCTGTTCTGGAGTCCAAGAATCTTTGGGTTTTGAGGTGTAGGAACACCAATTAATCAAAGGTGGGGTCCAGGAATCTTTGGGCTTTGAGGTGTAGGAGCACAAATTAATCAAAGGAAAACAGTAATCTCAAAAACACAAAGGCATTTTTCATTAAAGGTAGTTATGTTAGTACCTTTAGGAATCTCTGATGATGTCCTGAGGAGACAGACAGTGTCTTGTAGCAGGCAATAAACTGATACTTTTAATGGTTAAGGGGTTCAATAAGTCCAGTTTGAGGTCTCAGAAATCTGCCTAATGGTGATATGATCTCAGACAAACATGGAAATGCCTCTGCAGTTACCCTCATGTGTGAATACATGTTAAGTGTTAAATCCAGGTAAGGAGGGAGCGCTATCTTTACAGTGAAACCAAATCTCAGTTAGGATGCAGTCATGGATGAGTTCAAGTTGTAGGAGAGCATCATCATCCAGTAATTCATTACTGCAACTTATGAAACTGAGAACAGCAACTCTGATATGGCTAGAATAAGAATTTGCAGTAACTGTGCCTGCTATGTTGGGGTGTCCAGTAGTCAATATTAGTTTAAAAAAGGCTCTACGTGAGCAGTAGGAGTTTTAGCCAATAAGCAGAAGCCATAAGAGGAGAGGAGGAGGCCATCCCTTGTAAAGCAAGTTGGCATGTTTCCCATCTTATACCAGGCTGACATATATTGGACCCCACTAAAATGACACCAAATTCTTAGCTAGTTGCTGATGCCAATTATCTTATTCTGGTAATTAGGCATCATTGTGGGGTGAAGACAGCATTCTATGCAGGACCAGAATCTTGCCTGCTTTTAACACATGCATGGTGAAATTTACTACGTTTTTCTTCATTTCCCTCAGGATTAAGTGTCATAAGTCATTAACACTCACAGGGGTTCATATATGCATGGTGTAAGGGACTGAACAGTCCTCATGACATTATGGATCCTGATCCAGACAGACAACTGTCAACCTACACTTGCCACCTCATGAATATGGAGTCTGTGTGTCTAACAATGGAGTCACAATTACTATCACATTTCAGGTTGTATTCCCTGAATAAGTGTTAGTATATTCAAGAAATTGGTAAGTCACTGATATGCGAGAAGGTAGTGACATAGTGATACTGCATTTATGCTGAGACTTCTCATCTTTTTTAGTAGGCTCATTGGATTTACTATGTATGCACTCCAGGATGTTAATTCCATTAAGGAGCCTAGCCCAAAACCCAGTTGCTCTAAAGCACTGACTGGTTAAATGAAATGATGGGATCCGTAGAGCAAGTCCCAAAACACATAAACTGAATGGTCGAAAGATCAGACTTATATATGCTAAGTATAAGGTGCCATTTCTCAGAATATTCCCCTTTCCCAGAGGTATGGCAATCTTAGAGTTGGTATATATGAACTCGAGGGCGCATGGAGGGCTTGTCCCCCCCTGCAAAAAGAAGTTTAGAAGAGAACAGTGATCTTTGACATTCCCTGTCCTCCTGTGTTTTTGGTCTTTTTTTTTGGCTTGAAAACACTCAGCATTTCGAGTGCCAACATTTCAACATGGAGATGATTTGCTTACAGTCAGACAGTAGGCACAAATGAAGGGTAAGGGAATCAGGCACTGTATCACAGGAAGTGGTGTGCTTACAGCTCACAGCCTTAGTCCTCTGCACTAACTGACGGACATAAGAGGGTTGTTTCTATATTATTTCAACAAGAAACGTCTTTATTAAATTATCATGTATGACAGGCAATCATAATACATTTATATAAATGAAAACAAACCACACTGACATAATTTTAGATGCAAACATTATACATCACAAATCATATTGTCATAATTTTAGTTGCAAACGTTATACTTCACTTATAATCTGTCCAGTCATTGTCAGTCAGACATTACATAGCTGATTCAAATCCTGCCTTCTTTTAAAACCCATTCCTCCTCTGCATGTATTATTCCCACAGTTCACATTTGTTCCTATGTAATTTGCTCCTACCCTTTTGTAAAGATCCCAATTCCAGTTGTTTTATCTCTGTTACTATATTCACTACTTCTAGTACAGCTGATTTAGACTAATTTCCAATTTCTAGTAATTGCTTTTTTGGCAGCCCACATAATTAGACTCAACAAGGCTTTACTATGTCTAGACAATTCTGATTCTGTATCATAGCCCAAAAATAATTTCCTTAGTTACACCAATTTGCTCACCCAGTATCTCTGACAGAGTAGACTGCAGGGAATCTTTAAAGTCTGCCAACTCATTATACTTCCAGAAAAATATGTTCCTAATTACCTTATTCTTACCCATCACACGTCAAACATTTGTTGTCTACCTGAGAAAAAATTCTTTGGAGTAAACCTGGGGTATAAAAATATCTATGCAAACAGTCACAAACAAAGATCCTAAATCTTCTAGACTTTGTTGCCTATTGCATATTTTGAAGACACACACATGCATACACACACACACACACACACACATATATATATATATATATATATATATATATGTATATGGATTCCTATTACAAGAACAAAAGTTCAATACTTTAAAGTTGTAATAGGAAGCCTCACTTCTGCGAAAGTTCACTTTAATGAAAGTGAACTTTTGCTGAAGTGCACTTCACAGAAAACACCGCAGCACAGTGGAGGACATAAAAAACAAGCTATGTCCTTTGCTATGGTGCGATAGTCACGGACCTTAGGGTTAGGGCACGGGTTAGGGTAAGGGGATAGTTAGTAAAGCTATCCCCTTACCCTAACCCATGCCCTAACTCTAAGGTTTGTGACTATCGCACCATAGTGGAGGACATTGCTATGTCCTTCACTGCGCTGCAGTCGTCACGGACCTTAGGGTTAGGGCACGGGTCATAGTAAGGGGATAGCCCTATGGGCTATCCCATTACTATGACCCATGCCCTAACCCTAAGATCTGTGAGTACTGCACGGAAGTTCAGTACAACACCCGTTCGTTGTACTGAACTTCGCGTAAGTGCACTTTCACTGCAGTGAGTATTCCATGCACTATTTTGAAATAGTGAAAATTCGATCTAGTGTATGGAACCCATATATATATATATATATATATATATATATATGTATATACATATATATATTTACAAACATACATACACACACATATATCTGCTTTGTTTTTTTGTGAATTGCTTATCCAGTCTCTCTTCTGTCTACCCTCCTCTGATTGATTCTTATAGTTATCATGTAGCATATTTTATATGTTCTACTAATTATTCCCTTTTTAAATGGCAGTTTCTGTTCTAGATTCTATTAAAACTCTACTAGTGATGGTCTTTTGCTTAGGATCCCCCTAGTTCTTTCTCTTTGTTTATACTCTGATATCAATCCTTGATAGGGAAGGCAATCTCTAGACTGCAGTCCAAATAAATTATTGGCCTCTTCCCATACTATTACCTTTCCCTCTCTAATTATTTGATCCCAATACCCTGGTTCTTTCGACAGTTTTCTCCAATAAATTCCAACTCCCTCTTGCCGATTGTATCCCTAATTGCAGTCATCCCTATCGGCAGACTCTCCTTTCTCCATTCCTGTGCTGGCTTAGTTCTTAGAATGCTTTCTGCTACTTCATGAATATAATATTCTGCATGGTTATTGTTATTTTCCTAAAGGATATGCATCCAAAATCCCAGTCTCTCCTGTTTATTGAGCCCCCATTTTATCATCATCCCTTTCCACTTTGAATTACAGGTGTCTGCTTATTCTATGTATAGCAGCCTTAACTGTATACCTCTGAAAAACCTCTTCAAATCGGCTGAATTCAACTGCCTTGTTCTATTGGAAGAATCAGCTTATCTCACTTGATGTTTGCCACCTTGCTCTCCCAGACAAAATCTTTTCATCTCTTTATTAATTGCTAACCATAACTTCTCTTGTGGTTGATAAAAATATGTCTGACGTGTATACAACTAAAGGGACTAAAAACATTTTAACTGCTTGCATCTTGCTATCCATATCCATATAACAGAGCTTCCAATTTCTGAGTTTTTATATTATCTTTTGTTTACTCTCTTCCCACATATCCTTAGCTGCCACAACATAATCCTTAATCCTAAGTACTTCATTTTATCATGCCCCCATGAATATGAATATAGCTGAACCAGTTTGTGTATGGGTACATACTTTACAGCTATTGCCTTTGTTTTAGCTTAATTAATTTTTTATCCCAAAAGATTTGAAATTGTCTCAAAATGTTCCACAACACTGTAATGTCCTTTCATGGTTATATCAGATATAAAATAATATAATCTAAAAATAAAGCCAGCTTTTCTTGACTACCATACCAATTATGTCCTTGAATTTCTGAGCCCCTTATTTTCCTTGCTAATGATTCTAAATATAATGCAAATAACAAAGGAGAAAGAGGACAACCCTGCCTGATTCTTCTGATCAAACAGAAATTATCAGAGGGGAACCCATACACTTTAATTTTCACCTCCAATCCCTCATATATCCTCCTAATCAGTCTTATAATTTTATCAGGGAATGCAAATGCTTTCATTGCTCTGCTCACAAACTCACAGCTTACTTTGTGAAATGCTTCCTCTGCATCAAGACCCACCAACAACAGTGGTATTTTCTTACATTCTACTTCCCTCTGGATCATCAATGTTCTGTTAATGTTGTCAAACAAATGTTTGTCACCCCCCACAAAAAAACCCACATTGATCCATTTCTATCAATTTTGACATCACCTTTGCCATTATTTTATCCATTATAGACATAAACGCTTTATAATCATGGTTTAGGATTGAAATGGGCCTGTATGAAGCTGGATCTGATAGGTCTTTACCCTCTTTAGGTACTACAGCCACCATCACTTTCTTCCAGGATGTGGTGGTTCTCCTCCTCTTAAAATACTGTTAAACAAAACCTTTCAGATTTTATAAGTTTTTTCCCTTCTAGCTTCCAAATTTCCACAGAAATAGCATCTCTTCTTGGCTACTTTCCTGTGGATTGGTTATACATCACCATTTTTATCTCATCTCCTCCTATCCTAACTTAGTAATTTAGTCTCATCTACCTCTAACTTTGGCATATTTAATTCTTCCATAAACATTTCCATGTGTACCTTTTCTTGATTTCCATATTTCTCTGCTTTATACAGACTTGAATACAATTTCTGAAATATTTCTAGAATCTCTACAGGACCGCTTGTTATCTTCCTTGTTATAGGCTCCCTAAACTTGGTGAAAACTCTTTCTACTTTCTGTTGCCTGAGTCATTGTGTTAAAAGTTTTTTGTGCTTTGGAGTTATTATCAAAAAACAGCTGCTTAACAGCAATCTTTTTAAACTCATGCAGATTATTGAGGTAATCTCTTATTTTCTGGTTAGCATTCTGCAGTTGATCCTCATACCATTCTGTGAGATTCCCCCTATTCTGCAATGCTTTAACATTTGTCAGTCTCTTAATAATTCCAGTTACTTCTTCACCATCTCTTTATTTCCATCCTATTTTTAAACTACTCTTTAATTTTATACCACTCCCTAGCTATATTTTCAAAAGAAATTTCTATCTTCTCTAATAACCCCAGAATAATTTCCATTACCCATTCTTTAAATTCCTCTCTTTTCAACAGATAGGTGGGAAAGCTTCAGTGATTCATTGTTATTTCATTACTCTGTTTTTATTTTAGTAATTATTGGCACATGATCTGAAATACTTATTGGATGATTATCAAAACTTTCAATTAAATGCATATGTTCCTGTGAAATATAAGTTTTGTCTAGCCTAGCCCAGATTTTGTATCTTGGGGAATAATATGTAAATTCACTCCAAACTCCTACTACTGAACTCATATCTTCCATGTTAATCATTTACAGAAATGTCTTTAAAAATATAACTTCCTTTGTTATATTTTCCCACCAGACATATTCACTGCTGCACTCAAATTCTAGTCCCCACTTGTAAGTAATATTCCCTGTTGAAAGCTGATTTCTCCAGAATTTTCTTAAGCTCCATTATAGCAGTTTTAGCTGGAATATAAATACACGCCAATGTAATCATCCTCCCTTGCCAGTAGCCCCTTAGTAATACAAAGCTACCATTATTATTTTTTTATCTTCTTCTATTACTATTGGGGCTCCTCTTGTAATTAATACTAGTACTGGGTGTCGGGCTGGCACCTCGGCACCATAAATCGACTGCCAATCATTAGCGGACCGGAGTTCCCCTGTGGCGACCCCTAACCGGGAAAAGCCAAAAAAAACCCCAACTCCTCTTTCCCTTTGTCCCAAGTATTCCGCTGAATAACCGTCTTGAAAACCTTTCTTTATCAAATTTGCATGTTAAGTTCTTTCCAAATGTGTTTCCTGTAGCATAGCTATTTGTACTCTACATTTTTTAATATAGTTCACTACTCTTTTTTTTGTATATATCTGTGAAACCATTTACATTTAAAGTTAATTTAGAAAGCTTTATGTTAAAAAGCTATTATTTCCACCTTTTATGTATAACAGCTTTTTGTTAAGTATATAGTTCCAGCTTTTGTGATACATGCATATACGGATGTTTGGCCTGGTTGATCTTTTATACAGTTGTTTCCTGTCATATTCATTTGAGCCTATGTCACATCTTACAAAACTTTTTGATTTATTGAAAGCTCTCAAAACAAAATACACAGCCAATACACCCCTAATACTAACACACAAAACTATGTAAACCTTCAAATATTGAAGTTTACCCTTCTAACAGGAACAATTGTCCCAAACTGACAGCCACACTCACAGACTTGGGTTAACCTAAAAAGAATGTTATTCATACTTAGACACATGGTACAGCCTGTGCTTCTACTTAGTGCTGTCTGGTTTTGTCTTATCTTTATTGCTCTCACAGATTAGGAAAACACTTGAATGCTTTCAGAAAATATCATCTCCTAGCCATTGAAAGAAAGCCAATGAAAGAAAGAAATATTCTGTTTTATTTCTGTTTATCAGATTGTATCCATGAAGACATGAGACCCAGAGGGTTGTTTCTATATTGAACATATACTTGCACCTTTCAAATATCATGCAGTATATGTCAGGTAATACTTTATACTGTCTATGAGTATTAGGCAATTTCCACAGTGTTTAAGCATAGCTCAGGAAAGTTAGCTTGCTTGTTTATGTATGTATGTATGTATGTATGTATGTATGTATTTATTTATTTATGTTTGTTTATTAACAGAGTATGTGGACTAATACAGGACCCTTTTCAGCAATGACCTAGGCCTAAAGACAGCATCAATATTACATATGTACACAACAGACTGAAAAGCAGTATTACTGATATAATCAGATAAAAAAAGAAACAATAAGCAAGAAGTATTGTAAATAAGTAAAAAAGGAAGCAGCAAAGACAATATATACATATGCACACAATTAGTTAGCATCTGACATGGTTAAGTGGAAGCATAATCAAGAAAGCGTCAATAAATCAGCATAAACTGTACTGGAGCATGGTAAATGAATACTGAAGTGCAGGTTTGATACTTCTGTGGAATACAATGCAAGAGTTGTATTAAGTTCAATGGTAAGATGTCAATAGAAGTGGTAGGAAATATGAGACAGTGGCAGATGAAACACTGAGATACATTTTGAAAAAGAAGTTGTGAACCCACCATAATGTTCCATGTTTGTTGTCCATCTCGCCATTCATTCTTACAATGATGGGTTCGGAGCCGATTCTCAGCTCCGACTCGGCCAAATACATAGCTGAAAGTGATAATTGCACCAAAATGGAAAACAGAGATATAAAACAAACTAGTAACCACAAATATTCTCCGTAGCACAGGATCCAATAAAGGCAGTCCCACAGGCTTAATAATAAGTAGTAATAAACGTTTTTCTTCAAAGACTATTCAGTCCACAAAATCAACAATGGATAGTACGAATTAATTTATTATACGAAGAAACAACGAACAAAAAAACTTGAACAAAGAGATTGTTTCGTCACAAAAGGATTAAGCGCTTTCATTTCCAGTGCAGGAAACTTCATCAGAATAACCAGTGTATTTCTGCTCACATATTTATATGTCTCTATTAATCAATTGTTCAATTTAGTTAAGTTTAATTACAATTTAGTTACAATTAAAAAAACTGTGATTCAACTCATTTTAATAAAATGCATTTCACTTAAAGAACCTCAAGTCACTGTGATAAAAATGTATTACACCATTTTCACCATTTGTATATGAACAATAGATGAATATGTCAAATAGCCAACAAAATCTATGTGTTGATTAATATACTGTGTGTTAAACTTGTTCGAGAACACTGTTGCGTAATAAATCGTCCCATAAAAATCTATAGTGTTAGTATGAGTACTAGTAAAAATATATAAAAATAAATATAAATGTAAATATAAATATTAATTATTTATTATATAAATATAAATATAAAATGTGAATATAAATATAAATATAAATATAAATATAAATATGACTCAATTAGATAAGTTAGTAATAGTCCCATTAAAAATTGAATATGTAAATATATGTATAAAAAACAATATTGTGGAAGTGGATAATAATGTCATTCACAATTAAGATCTGGTCCCCCCCTGCTTGTTTATGTACCAAACCACAGACATATTGTCCGACTGTATAGCAATTGTCCCTAGAGGGAGAGAGTCCTGAAGTGCTTGCAACGCAAGAAGCACTGCTCTCATCTCTAGGACATTTATATACAAGTGAGCCTCATATTCTTGCCATGTACCTTGGGCTATTCTTCCCAGATAATCCTCCCCACACCCTATCTGGGGAGCGTCCGTGGTCACCGTAGCTATGGGTTGCTGTGGAACAAAGGGTCTCCCTATGGTCACATGACTGGGGTGTATCCACCATCTTAAGTCGTTCTTGCATGATTCTATTATTCTGATCAGGTGAGACATAGGAAGCTCTTGAAGTGACCATTGGGAGAACAGCAGCCATTGAAGGATCCTCATGTGCATTCTGGCAAGAGGAACCAGTGTTATTGTGGAAGCCATTGTTCCTAGTAATCTTAGAATTATCTTTGCTTTCACTTTGGTCTTGGGAAGGAGATAAAGTATCTGCTGTCTGAGTGCCATAACTCTTTCTGTTGGAAGACATGCTACCATAGAGGCGGTGTCTAGATCTGTGCCTATAAATGTAATATATTGACAGCGCAACAAGGCAGATTTTTGAAAGTTGACTGTAATACCCAACTGATTGCAAACGTCTAAAGTTAAATCCCTGGCTTGTTGGAGTAGATGCATGGTGGTGGCAGATAGGAGCCAGTCGTCTAGATAGGGAAACACTCGGAATCCTAGATGCCTCAGGTGAGCCGAGACTACTGCCATGCATTTGGTGAACACTCTGGGGGCTGTAGGGAGACCAAAGGGCAGAGCTTGGAACTGGTAATGACTGGCTCCCAGCCAGAAGCATAAGTACTTTCTCAATGTCCTGTCCATTTTTATGTGGCAGTAAGCATCTTGAAGGTCTATCGAGCACATCCAATCGTCTTTCCCTAAAAAGGGAAGTACAGACTGCAGTGTCACCATTCGGAACTTTGACTTCTTGACAGATTCGTTTAATTTGCTTAGGTCTAATATGGGTCCCCAGTCCCCTGTTCTTTTTGGCACCAAAAAGAATCTTGAGTAAGTTCCAAATTCTATTTGGTCTGCAGGGACTTCTTGGATGATTCTTTTGTGCAGCAACTTGTGAATCTCTTTAGTTTCTTGCTCCCTTAGATTGGGTGGAACATCTGGGATTGTTCTGGTCTGTGGAACAGGATTAGAAAATGGAATGGAGTATCCTCTGGATATTATTTTTAGTACCCATTTGTCTCTTGTGATAGTTTGCCAGGCTTCTGGGTACATGGATAAACGTTCCCCCGACTGCCTCCAGAGTAGAGCAGTCGGCCCCCTTTCAGGAGCACTGATAAGGGCGTCTGCGAAAGGAATCACAGTCACCCTGGTTCTGCGGGCCCCCTCTGCCTCTGGAGTGGCATCTACCATTATTGCCTCCCCCTCTGCCCCTGGGGAAGGAATCACCCCGGCAATCCTGGAAAACTCTCTGGGATCTTTTGAACCACATTTTTCCACTCTTCTGACCTTTAGGATAAGGTCTTGAAGGTACGGAAAAACATACTCCAACGGCAGAGAGAGTTTTTCTTTCCTGCTCCCATCGGGTTAGAGTGTCTTTTACTTTGGGTCCAAAGAGCGAGGAACCATCAAAAGGGGCATTAGTAAAAGTAGACTTAAAGGGCTCGCAAAATTGCACAAGCGCATCCAGGAGTGTCTCGCTCCATCTGCTGCGTAGGATATCAGCTTCATGGAGGAGTTGATGATGGAATTTAAGGTTGACAGCTGGGGGGAGACCTTCTCATTCACCCCCGCAGCTAATGTACCTTGTAGACTATCTCCTAGCTATTTCAGGAGATCTCTTTGTAGCCTTGTAAAGTGAGATAGGTAGTTCAGCGATCGGAGTGAAAATGTTGCTGACGAAAAGACATGCTTCCCGCATCTGCCCATCGTTTGAGAGTCTTTATTTGGAGGATGAACAGATGAGGAAGTCTCTGAAAGTTCCTTCTTGGTGTCTGCTGCCACCACCATAGCATCTACAGGGACCCCCTCCCCCTTAGTGAGGAAATCCTTTCCCGAAGGAGCTGACAAGAATTTGTTTGGCCTCCGAGGGACTGGTTCTATTGTATCAGGTGACTCCCACACTTTCGACTAACCAGATCCATTAGCTCACTGAAAGGCAGAGACACCCAAGAGGCTGAAGGTTGAGATCCAAATGCCTTCAGGTACACTGACTCCTCATCAGAAGGGGTGATGGCCTGCCAGCCACCTCTCTGCTTCAGGATCTCTAGAATATCTGCAAATGAGATATCATCAGAGGATGACCGTGGGGACCCTTCTGACTCATCGAGGTCAGTGTCTGAAGAGATGGACTCATCTGGGGAGTCTACAAATTCTCTTCCGCGGTGGCTCCTCAGAAGGATATTCTGGGGAGGCCTCGGAGGACAGGCTCTGGATCTCTGCTGTCCTGCAGAATAGGTGGTGCTGAGACAGTAGCTGGTGCCTTAGGGGGACAAGTACTAGTACCCTTCTGTGGCACTGAATGGGTAGACAACACACTCATCAACTCAAAGGTGGATCCCGCTGGGTCCGAAGACTCCCTCAGCTCCAACACAGAGGAAGGCACCGGAACCAGCTGGATTGGACCTAAGGCTGATGCAGGAACTGAGCTAACCCGGGCCGACACTCAGAGGGGTAGACTCGGCACCAAAGATGATCGGGGTAGAGAATCCCCCCCAGGGCCAAACGCTCCGGGCGGCACCAAGAGTGTTGGAGCAGAAATTGGCTCCATGAACACCAAAGGGGGTCCCGAAATCAACAGATCCACAATAAGTGGTACCAAGCACTCTGGCTACGAAGGTCCTGCTTGGCTCGGAGGAGGAACAACAGTGGGTACTATTGGTACAGTAGGCTCCAAGACCAAATGGCTTGAAGCCGAGAATAATTTAGTTAGCGCCGGCAACTTCAAGAGTCTGCGCACCACCCGTTCTACGTCATCATCAGATAAGCTCTTGGTGGACCTGGAAGATAGGAATGGAGAGTGATTCCTGTGCAGAATGGGAGATCTCAGTGTCGGAGAAACCAGTGAAATATCCATGGACCAGCTCCGAGAAGAGGCATCTTGTGGCTCCAAGGACTTTGGAGCTGAAGAACCAGGCTTGTCAATTAGTATAACCTCCGATGGCTCCAAGGACTGTGGAGCCGAAAAGGTAGTGGCCTTAGAGATTTTTGGTAGCTTGACTGGTGGCTCCAACTGAGCCGATTTTGCAGGTGATTGTCTCTTCTGGGATTTTTCCTTTTTGGAAGAAGGAGAAGAAGAAGAAGAGGAAGAAGAACTATGGATAGATTTCTCAAAAGTTGGCTTTAAGAGACCTTTAAGGATCAATTTGTTTCTCCTTTTTTGAAGAACCCTTGCACTGAAAGAATGACAAAACTTACAATCTTCTTGTAGATGAGTTGCACCAAGGCAATACACACTTTAGGCATGTCCATCTGTGATGGACATTTTTTGTGAACACTTGTGGCATTTTTAAAGCACGAGGCTTATGTTCCCTCTCTTTTGGGTCTTTAGACATAATAAAGATAAGACCACAAAAACAACAACTGGAAAGTTTTAACCATTGAACTATTAAAGATAAACTGAGTAGAAAACTATTGGAAACACGAAGGAGACAGACAACCAGGGAGAAAAATAGGGCCTCTAACTCAAACGGCCCTATTTCCCAGACAAAACAACAAACTAACTACAAGCCCTCTAACTTAAATGAGCAAAGAGCTCTCTAGCTTAAACGAGCTGCTAATAACTAATACAGACAGAAACAACAACCACTACAAGGGATACAGATAGGCCTACCAGACAACGGCCAAAAGCAGCACCAAGGGAATAAAACTATAGGTATTTAACTATAATGCAATAAAAGGCACAATGATTTAAATATGATTGAATACTATGTTATATATTATAAAACAAAACAGTATTACAGGAAATATAAGAAAATTTGTCACAACTTAGCCATGGCCAAGATGAGGGCATCCAACCTCGTAAAGCTGCAAATGAGATCTGGGGAATTACACCACTGCATTGTGGGATCCCTACTTGCCACAAGCCAAGTTTGAGACTTTCAGCTATGTATTCGGCTGAGTCAGAACAAACCCATCATTGTAAGAATGAAGGCGAGATAGGACATTATGAGTTTATTTCTTACAAAGGATAAATATTTTGAACAGTTAATTATCTGCTCAGTCAACCATTGCATGGAGAGTTTAGCATAAAAGGTTACAATAAATGGCCAACACACAGGGTCATAGTAGTACCACCACAGCAGTTGTTTGATATGGCTGCTAGTGCAATTAAAGACAAATAATAGCAGCTAAGTTAAACACAGAAGACAAATAATGGTAGCGAAGTTAAACACAAAGTTGGGAGACAGATTTATCCATATCCCTGGCCCTATAGACTGGGTTTATTGCAATAGCTTACAACTATGGAATGCACTGTGTCCCTCTGATGCACATATCATGCTTCAGTGCAGCCCAACACAATGCAGCACAAAGGTGCACAAGGCACTGAAGTTTAAACACAAGTCATGAAAGCTAGCAAGCCAACCAATTTAATCTCCTCTGTTCCCAGGTTAATGAGGCACCCTGCCACAGGAGCACCAGCAAGTTACATCATCTCAGAAAGCAAACTCTCAGTGCAAAAAACATTTTTTTTTCCTAGTAAAAATTAAAAGCAAAAAAAAAAATATATGACACTTCCTTACATTTAGAAGGCTCAGTTGTAGGTTAAGTACATTACATTAGCATCGACACAATAGCAGACTTGTTGAGCAACTCAGTGCAGGACAGCAAAATGGAACACTGCAATTTAAACACAAGACAAAAGCTACACAGACAATCGGTTTAATCTCCCTTGTTCCATGGCTTGATGAGATGTGCCAAACACCAGCAGGGAAGCCAGGAAGGAGTGGTGAAAATGGCTAGGTTGACTGTAAGTTGACTGTCAATAAGAGGAGTAAGTAGAACCACAGAGAAGTTCAACACTGAACAAATACTAGGAAATAAAATAATCTGAAAAAATAGCATTTGTTTGCAGCAGCACAATATTTAAATCTTCCTACTATAAGATTTCAGTTTACATTTCTGATACTTGGCATGGTTCCTGACCAGCCCAAAGTACTGGTATAGCTTCCTGGACAAGGTGGAGTTAATTCAGAGGAAAATGGACACTGGCAACATCATTGGTGGATATACTTAAATTTCCTAAAGGCATCTGAAAAGGTCTGTCACCCCAACCCTTGGTAGTCTTGGTTAGACGTCTGACTCACTCAGGACCTACCTATCAAACGGGGAACAATTAGTGGATGAAATAATGTCCTTTCTTCTTGCTGGATCCACTGTTGTTCTCAGTATTCATAAATGAGATTATAAACCTCTGTGGAAACTTGAAAACAAATTCAATACACTGACAATTCTACTACAGTTCTATTAGATAACACTTCGAGAATAAACTACAATATAGATTTGCATATCTTCTAGATATGACTCATTGCCTCCAGACAGCACTTTAATTTCAAAAACAAAATCCATGTTGTTCACATTCAAGCACTATCAAAACAACTGCATGGCTACGTCAGAACCCAATAATACTGACCGCTCCAAATGTCAAATTAAATAAAGTCTAATTACTATTTTACTATGTTTACCTCTGGCTGATGATGTCAGCACCATGAATTACCATACGCCGGCTTGGATGTTTCCCTCCATGACCAGCTAAACTTTGATCAACATGTGTAACACGTGAACAATGTTATCACGACCAGACTGAAACTTGACAGATTATACAAGGCTTGACCATTCCTTACAGACAGTATTAGATATTTCTACTTCACATTCACAATTGCTACCATCTCTTCAATACTATGCCTACTTTCTTACTGGGCTGTTGTCATCCTTTTCAACATAAGCTCAAGGAAATATACAATGCAAATGCCTGATTTGCCAAGATCAATACACTATGGCCCATCACTGTCTTTCCCTGCATGACCTATACTGCTTAGAGTTTGACCACCAGCTAGTCACAAATCTCCTCCACATGATTCTTCTTTCAGTACCTGTACTGTGGATTTTTGATTTGTTTGATCATCAGCTGCCAATGATACAGCTGTGTCTTGCCTGAAAGTGTAAATGTCAAAATTATCCTTCCTTGTCTGAGACCATCAAATGGAAGCAGACTCCGTATTCAGGACATCAGTTGGAAAGCTGTGCTCTGTGTCTAAAACCAATAACAAATTTAGTGTTCTTGGTACTGTGTTTTACAAGGGAATATCCCAATAAACTCGCTAGGCAACCTGCAGTGTACCAGTCAGAAACATACATTAAAGCAGCCTTGAAGAGTAATCTACAAAGTAAATGGCACTTTAATTGTGACTGAACTTAAAATATTCTAGTCATAAAAGTAAGTTTGTTGTCTTCATTATATCTGGCTTACATTTTTTAAAAGAGCACCTTTAATATCATAACATCTATTGCTATGAATTGTCTGAGTTTGTGCCATTTCACCCTTTTTTTCAACTACATTATTCATTCAGTGTACTTTGCTAACTGAAAGCCTTCTGACTGTACTATTTTTGTTAACTAATAACACTCAGCCTGACATATTTGTCTTACTTTATTATTTCAGATCTTTTGAAATTTATGTTGATAATTTACCATGATTAATTTGTTGCTGCTGTATCTCCATAACTGCATATGATAAATTATCCATATGGTGATCCTTTGCATGCTTTCGACTTGTATGTCTCATACTCTGTGACAAGTTCTAAAAAAAGTCATACAGTCTAGTATCAGCTTGAAGCTTTTCTCCCTGGACCTATACTGAAAATGGACCTTCCCAGTTGGACAACGCTGGTTTACAAATATAATTACCTAAAAGTAAAGATACCTACCTTAGGGATGAATGTTTATTTCCTTGATAGGTGTGTGGGTTATTTCCTGTTAGAGTGTTCTTTGTCTTCAGCCGTGCTAGGAAATAAACTATGTATTATAAATCAAGAAGACTAAAACTACTACATACTACTATAACTACTACATACTACTATTGTGCAATTTAAAAATATACATCCTAAAATAAAGGCATAAGTCCAATTTTGTGGCAAGTATTTCCCTTTACTATAATGACTGTTAATATGCAGATTTCACAACAAGCCCATTTTCTTTCTAGACCGTGGACAGAAAGACAGCAGTCTAGTTGCAGCAAATGTTTGTTGTCATTGTAAAGCATACATGATCACTCTTGCCTTAATTAAACATAGATACCAGAGTGCAGGGGATTAAGAAGTGTGGCATAAAACTTGCCTCAAAAGGATTATATGAGTTCAGAAAGTGGCAATGAAAAATAGCTTTCATAATATCTAAGACATTCTCAGTGGTAGACAGTTATTTTAATACAGTCCGGCACAGATCAAATGTCAGCAACTCATTTCATTTTATCAAAGCAAACAAATATTCTTCAAATATTTGAGGCTGTGAAGTTTGAGCCATTTGCTATTTAAAATGAAACTGGTCATTTTTTCTTTCTGTTAACAAAATGGATGAATAAGTAGGAAAGCTCTCCATCTGAAACTAACCCCTGTCCATTTCTTCCTACATCCTCCTGAATAAAGCTAAAGATCTCAAAATGCAAAGTTTTTCATGCTGAGCTGTGGCTCTCATTGCATTAAAGTTGTTACATGATATGAAGCTTAGCACATTACCAAATTACTTCCCTTGCTCGCCAGTGGATCTTAGGAAAAAAAAAAACACCAACTTTATTAAGACTTTGACAAGAATAGCTGGGTCTTTAAATGGTAGCCAGAAATGAAATTAGAAATTATGTACTTACCATAACGTTCCATCTGAGTAGGTGGATTCATTTGTCTGCAACCTGTGGGTTATGGATCCGATATCGGATCCGAACCGGCATGGTTTTACCAGCTATGGATCCGAGCTCCTAGCTCCTCCCTCACCCATAATGCCCTGCTCTCCCTACATGACCTCAGATCAAGTTTGCCCTGAATCAAAATACCCTGGAAAGGGATAACATATAATAAGCAGGAAACTGACAAGGCCAGGGGGATAGGAGGGCGGGATGGTTACAGACAAATGAATCCACCTACTCAGATGGAACGTTATGGTAAGTACATAACTTCTAAATCTGAAGTAGGAGATTCATTTGTCTGCAACCTGTGGGACAGAGTCCCCAGCTACCTGAATCTTGGGCGGCCGTCATGGAAGGATATTCGAGCACCGCGGAGCCAAAGGATGCTCTACCTCTAGATGTGATATCCAGCTTGTAATGAGAAATAAAGGTATGGGATGAAGCCCAAGTGGCTGCTGAACAAATGTCATCCAGAGGAATCCTAGCCTTAAAGGCCGCTGAGGTAGAAACTGACCGGGTTGAATGGGCATGGACTCCGTCCGGTGCGGGCCTCCCAGAGGCTTGATAATCTAGCAGAATACACTGCAAAATCCAGCGTGACAAGGAGACTTTGGAAATTGGCTTACCCAGATTGAATTTGGCAAAAGAAATGAACAACTGATCGAATTGCCTATGACCAGCTGTCCTGTTAAGATAAAAACGAAGCTGCCTGTGAACATCCAAGGAATGCAGCTTGTATTCACCCTTGTTCTGATATTTAGGAAAGAAAACAGGGAGGTTAATGGACTGATTAATGTTTGCTTCTGAGGCTACCTTAGGAAGAAAGGAGGGATTGGTCCTGAGGTATACGCGGTCCGGATGGAAGACCAAGTAAGGAGGCTTTGAAGATAAGGCTTGAAGTTCCGAAACTCATTTGGCCGAAGTAATGGCCACTAAGAAAGCAGTCTTAAGGGATAAAAATGTAAGATCTACCATGGCCGCAGGTTCGAATGGAGGAGCGGTCAAGGCCTGAAGAACCAAGGACAGATCCCAAGGAGGAACCGCTTGCTTGACAGGGGGCCTAAGGAGAAAGGTGCCTTTAAGGAAGATTTTACACAATTTGGCAGACATAAGTGGTCCAGAGTCATGACCAACATGATAGTGAGAAATGGCCGCAAGCTGCACTTTGACCGTGGAACTACTGGCACCATCATTAAAGAGAGTGGTTAGGAAGTCTAACACCAGAGGAAGGGGAACCGTGAAGGGATCTAGACCTTGCCGCTCCGCCCAAATGGAGAATCGTTTCCATTTACTGCGGTAAACTTTCCTGGTAGATGGTTTATGAGCCGCTACCAAGATGGCCTTAACAGGAGGCGAGATACGGGAGTCCTGATTAGCAGTGGAACTGGAGCAGCCAAGCCGTTAGCTTCAGGTTGTCCAGATTCGGAGTTGGCAGGTTCGATGGATGCGATATCAGATCCAGACTGGGATCTAGAATCCAAGGTGGATTCACCGAGTGAGACCTTAGGAAAGGGAACCAGATCTGTCGAGGCCAGAATGGGGCAATGAGGATCATTCTGCACCCCAACCGAGAGGCTTTCTGAAGAACTTGGAGCATCAGAGGCAAAGGGGGGTAAGCATAAAGAAGACCGGGAGGCCAAGCATGCACCAGAGCGTCTCTCGGGGAATCCCCTGGAGGAGGGATTAGAGCGAAAAAACTGTCGCACTTGGTGTTTAAGGGAGACGCAAAAAGATCGCAACAAGGAGTTCTCCACCGTGCGAAGATACGTTTTGCTACTAGAGCATTGAGAGACCACTCGTACGGGGAGAGAATGGTGCGACTGAGCTTGTCCGCCAGGATGTTGGACCGACCCGGAATATGCGTTGTGATGAAAGCGGTTGGTGGAGATCGGCCATTCCCACACTCTCATGGCTTCTCAACATAAGGGATAAGACCTGGTTCCCCCCTGTTTGTTGATGTACCAGACCAACGACATGTTGTCTGACTGAATTGCAATTGTTCCCAGGGGAAGAAAGGCCTGAAGTGCTCGCAACGCCAAGAGCACTGCTCTCATCTCTAGAACATTGATATGCAGGGAGGTCTCTGAGTCATTCCACGTGCCTTGGACCGTCCTGCCTGCAAAATGCCCCCCCCCACCTGAGGCGGGAGGCATCCGTGGTCACCGTGGCGAGAGGGGGAGAAGCACAAAAGGGGCGGCCTCCGTGGAGATCCTGTGAGTGGAGCCACCACAAGAGGGACCGCTTGCAAGCCTTGCTGATCGCAATGGGATGATGCAAAGGTAGAGCAAGGTAAGACCACGGAACTTGAAGTGTCCACTGAAGGACCCGCATGTTGAACCTGGCAAGAGGAAGAAGAGATATTGCTGCCGCCATGGAACTTAGAGCCCTCAGGACCAATTCCGCCGGAACAGAGCTGGAGTGGAGGATGGCCCGCACCTGGAGTCGCAAACTCTGAATTCTGTCGGCTGTGAGGAAGGCTCTTAACTCCCTCGTGTCTAACCTGGCACCTATAAAATCTATCAACTGAGTAGGGGCCAGGTTGGATTTTGCTACATTTATTGTGATGCCCAAGCGGGGAGCTAGATGAAGAAAGGAGTCTCGCGCCAATGCTAGTAGATGCCTTGTTGGGGCGGTAAGGAGGCAGTCGTCCAGGTATGGGAAGACCTGCACCCCCCTGAAGCCTCAGGTGGGTCGCAACCACTGCTAATACTTTGGTGAACACCCTGGGGGCTGTGGTGAGACCAAAGGGAAGGACCCTGAACTGGTAGTGACTGGCTCCCAGCCGAAGCGAAGAAACCTCCTGGAGCGTCTGTCCATTAGTATGTGGTAGTACGCATCCTTGAGGTCTATAGAGCACATCCAGTGATTCTTTCCCAGAAGGGGAAGGATGGATTGCAAGGTGACCATCCGGAACTTCTCTTTGGGAACTGCCAGGTTTAACAGTGACAGGTCTAAAATTGGTCTTAGGTCCCCCGTCTTCTTTGGCACTAAAAAGAACCTGGAGTAGAACCCTGATCCGATCTGGTCTGGGGGGATGGGCTGGATGGCTCTTTTCGCCAGCAGATGGCCAATTTCTGCCGAAGCAGCCTCCCATTGACCGGGTGGAACGTCGGGGAGGGATTTTAATTTTGGAATGTGATGAAAGGGGATCTTGTATCCTCTGGATATAATGCAGAGGACCCAGCGGTCTGATGTTATGGACTCCCATGCCGCTAGGTGCTCCGAAAAACGTCCCCCGACTGCCTCCAGAGTGGAGCAGTCAGGCAACCCTTCAGGGCTGCTGCACGGGCTGTTCAAAGAAAGGTTCTCTGGACCCGAAGTTCCTGGGAGCCCCTCTGCCCCTGGGGCGGCGTCCTCCCTGTCCTCCTCTGCCACGGAAGGACTGGTTGTCCGGAGCGGGTTGGGATTGCTGCGACTTCCGGAACCACATCTTCTTCTGGCCCTTTTGGTTCCTAGAGTAGGACCTCTGGGGCACAGAGAAGCGGATTCCGACGGCAGACAGCATCTTCCCGTCCTTTTCGCTCTGGGTCAAGGTGTCGCGAACCGTCTTGCCAAAAAGGGCAGAACCATCAAGGGCGTCAAGGACGCCTTGAAGGGCTCCATGAAATCGCAATGGCGGAGCCAGGCCTGGCGTCTCGTGACTAGGCCTACTCCTGCAGCTCTAGCGGTTCCCTCAGTAGCATGGGACAGTAACCGCATAGAGGTATTCGTCACGGATCGAAGAGTGGCCATACGGGTGGAGTGCAAAAGTTTGTCCTCCTCCGACATGGACTCAGGGGGGGATGCAGCGTATTCCTTAATAAGATCGCGCTGCATCCTGATCACATGTGCCAAGTAGTTGAGCGCCCTCACTGAGAAGGTCGCAGAACTAAACATTCGCTTCCCCAAGCGGTCCATCATCCGAGACTCCTTGCTCGGAGGGTGGACTGAGGGACTCTCCTGAGCGAGTTCCCTCTTGGTGGCTGCTGCCGTCAACATGGCATCTACAGGCGGCCCCTTACTCCAGTGGGCACGGTCTGCAGGGGGGCTAAGGATTCGGTCTGGCCTTTTGGGGATTGGCTTCACGGTGTCCGGTTCCTTCCACGCCCTGGTGGTAATGAGGTCCACCAGGGGGTCGGCAGGAGGGGACACCCAAGAGGTAGACAGGCCCGCTTCGAATGCCTCCAAGAACACGGACTCGTCCGAGGAAGACTTGGGGCAGACCCCCTTATGCGAAGCATTTCCATGATGTCTCCAAAGGAGACATCCTCGGGGTGATCTTGGGGAGCCTTCCCCTTCCTCCAAATCCGTGTCTTCAGTTAAAGACTCGGGGGAGTCCATGTGCCTCCTTTTACACGTATGCTTGCGAGGGGCTTCCTCGGGGGGGCTGTCCGAGGAGCCCTCGCAAGCAGTGTCTTGTTCCAAAGGAATAGCTTGGGGCACTGAAGCAGGCTGTCCCAGTGGCCGGATGGTGGAAGCCTGACCCAGTGCAGATGGAGCGCGGGACGGAGCCGAAGCAAGTGCTGGGGGTCCGGAAGGCCTCAACAGAGCCCTCTCCACTACATCAAAAGCCGAGGGGGAGCCAGCCTCGACCAAAGGATCCGAAAGTCGGCTCCCCCTCGGATCCGAAGAGTGGATCGGAGCCGGCCCCCGAGACAATCGGATCCGAGGGACCAGTGCGCTCCGACAAAGACGGCGCCGAAGGCACACTGAATCCCCTGGATCCGAAGCTCGGAGCCAGGCTCCGAGAGGTCGGATCCGAAACACTCGAGGGCAGGGTCGGATCCAAAGTACCTAGTACTATCGGAGCCGACCCACCCCCGGCTCCAAAGCTGCCCAGCTCCGAACGCTCCGAACCCGGGTAGCGGGTCGGAGAAGGAGCTATAGGCTTAAAAAATGGGGTCGAGCTCCCCCCCAGAGGGGGGGAGGCAGAAGCACTCCCATCTGCATCTGGGCCTGGATGAACCTTCTCATCATCCGGTCCAGATCGGCGTCAGAAAGGCTATACGTTGATCTCGAAGAGGCTACCGAGGTAGGCCTAGAGTGCCTCCTCGATAGCCTCAATGGAGTTCGGGTCTCCTCCTCCTCAGGACCCGGTGAGAAGCAGACCGGAGACTGGAGCCGGGGGGGGGGGGGAGCCAGTAACCAAGGAGGCCGGAGGAGAAGCCCGCTTAGCTGGCGGGGCCGAAACGGAGGTCTCGGCCCGCCGCTTGTGGTGCTTCTCTCTCCGGTCCTTTTTTCTTGCCTCTCTCTCCTCCAACCCAGCAGCGGGAGGTTGAGTCCCAGGTGGAGGAGGGGGATCAGGCGAGGAGGGAACCGAAGCCACGGTTCCCACCACAGGAGCGGGAGCCGAAGCCGAGTCCGGGGAAAGAAGTCCTACCAGGACCAGCTTCGACCTCCGCTCCTTCAATGCCCTGGGGTAACCCTGCAAAAATGGAACATCCAGAAGTGAGGTGTTCAAACCCTAGGCATCGAACGCACCGAGTGTGGCCATCAGCAGGGGCTAGCTTATGGCCACACTCGGAGCACTTGGAGAAAATTGCCTTCGGGGCTTCTGACATAATAAAGTCTTTTTTTTTTTTTTTTTAACAAGGAAAAAAAAAAAAAACCAAAGACAGAGACTAGTACTACACTAGTACACACACAAGGCCTCACACAATACAGTCACACAGAAACTCCGACCAGCGAGGGGAGGGTATAAACTAAAAGTTTTTAAAATTAAAAAATTTTTAGGCTGAAACTATAAAAATATAAAGGAGAACCTAACACAATCACTCAAATATCACTACAACTACTCAATAAAAGCTTTCTTTAAGTACAAAAAGACACTTAGCTGAAGAGCTCAGAATCCAAGACCTGGTTACCAGCGCGGCAAACTAGATCTGGGGTCATGTAGGGAGAGCAGGGCATTATGGGTGAGGGGAGGAGCTAGGAGCTCGGATCCATAGCTGGTAAAACCATGCCAGTTCGGATCCGATATCGGATCCATAACCCACAGGTTGCAGACAAATGAATCTCCTACTTCAGATATAATGTTTTAGTGTATTTGTAATAGCAGACACTTTGTGGTGGCTGAATCTAATAGAAAATAACATTCCTCATCCATTCACACAGCATAACATCAGTGACTCATAGGGTGCTCAGCTGGATCTACTTCAGTAGACGGAACATTTAAATGTTCGATGCCCATATGGCCGAGACCATAACATCGAACATTTAAAAGTTTGAAAACTGAAGTAGAAACAAAAAAAGAAAAAAAAAAAAACTAAACCTGCTTAGCAGGAAGGCAAGCCCCCCTGCACCCCCAACACCCCCCGCTACTTAAATATACCAACTCCAAGATCGCACTACATTGCGGAAAAGGGAAATCTTCCCGTTCTGCACTATACAGGGATCTCCATTCAGTCCGTTCAAACTTTTAAAAGTTTGATCATATGGTCTCGGCCATATGACGTTAGAACTTTTACAAGTTCGATCTACTGAAGGGGACCCACTCAGCTACATATCCCTATATGCAAGCACGTGTAATTGGGGCAAACATATCAGCTGTCTTCAGTTGCTGTTTACTTGTGTACAACAAAATGTTGACGTGCGGCAGCAACTTTGAAAAAAAAAGTATTTAGAAATATTTACTTAACCAACTTGTTTCAGATCTGTAACATATCAACCAGGAGGCTTACCATCTCAAAGGATGGTGACAAAATGGGACAGGCAAATGCAAGCAATCTATGGGAACTATACACGCATCATTCATAAAACCACGCATGCACAAAAGCCACCGCAATAAATTATTTATGCAATATTTACTTATTTTAGCTCAGTGGCTAAGAAAGTCCCAACTTTAGTGTCATTGATGAAGCACCCGAGTCAGAGATGACTGCAGCACACATAACATCCTCTAACCACTCTGATCTAACATTATATAACACAAGCTTCCTTCAATATCAATCACACCACAGTACAGTGGCTTAGTGGATGGTCAGGATGAATGGCTTACTATCCTGAACAATATTGGAAGTACTTTTGCTTGTACCCAAGTGAACATCTGCGACCTGTCACTGAAGCAGCCAGGTCCATAGGCTTGTAGGTTTCATCAGTTTGCATATATGCGGTGGAGTCACTGAACATTTACATACATTTGCTGGAAGGCACACACATAACAGCTGGTTAGGCTAAGTCAGGCAAAACAAATTTGCAAAACTGCCTATAATTCAAAAGACCTGCTTCCCACTAATGGCAAAAGGAAAGACAACTAAAATAGAGGAAGAACTGCTGATTTGTTAGTTGGGAACTGCTGATTGAGGGCTCAGTGTCTGTTACTCTAAAAGTGTATTAATTCTGGTTTAAGCACTTGGGCTTCAGGCCAGTTATTTTACATTAAGAGGGTTTGTGGTCTGCACTCTTGTGGGAGGAGAGGCTGGACTCTGCCCTTCTGAGCTGGGAATTTCTGGTTAAATGCTTATAGTACCTGCATATTTGAACTGCTTCTTACTGAAATTGGTACACCTTGTTTGCTGTAGCATAGACTAGATCCAGGCCTGCTGAATCTAGCTTTGTTTGTATAACTTGAGCACTAATCCAGGCATTCTTTAAAGTATTCAACTGTATTTATTACTGCTTAGTAGTAACTTGATTAAAGTGTAGCTATCATTCTAAGTCTTTTGGATTAAGCACTTGGGCTTCAGACCAGTTGTTTTACATTAGGAAGGTTTGTGGCTTGCACTGTGGTGGCAGGACAGGTAGCTTACATCCTGCTAAGTTGGGAACTGCTGATTGAGGGCTCAGTGTCTGTTATTCTAAAAGTGTATTAGTTCTGGTTTAAGCACTTGGGCTTCAGGCCAGTTATTTTACATTAAGAAGGTTCGTGGTCTGCACTCTTGTGGGAGGAGAGGCTGGACTCTGCCCTTCTGAGCTAGGAATTTCTGGTTAAAGGCTTATAGTGCCTGCATATTTGAACTGTTTCTTACTGAAATTGGTACACCTTGTTTGCTGTAGCATAGACTAGATCCAGGCCTGCTGAATCTAGCTTTGTTTGTATGCTTGTTGTTTGTTTGCTTGTTATTTCCCTGAAACGCTAATTCCACCTAAAATGCGGCTTTTCAGCGCTTCTGTGGATCCCTAGTGATATCTGCATTGCTTACTGTACTTATTTCCTTGTTTCACTTGAAAGAAAGTTACTGTTTGTCATTTTGCATTTAAGTTATCTGTAACACATTGCATTTAAGTTACCTGGCACTTGCTCACTAAGTCAGCACTAAAAATTAAAAGCACTACACCCTCACAAACTCCCCTTGAGTACCTTGTTCCCCATTGGCCCTTTTTTCAATTATAAAGGAATTCCCAATACTATTCTAGCATGTCCAAAGGTCAGTTGTCAATCTCCTCTCCGGTCCAGCTGGTGAATCTGGAAATCTTGAGGCAATGTTACAACTGCCTCATGTACACAGACAACCCTCTCCTCCTCCCAACAAATTCCAACACATGTGAGAGATGCAACAATATAGCCAAACTGGAGGCTAAGCTCTCTCAACTCAGTAATGGCGTAACCAGTCAGGAGGAGAAGGAAACCGCACTCACTACAATTCCAGTCTCACATAGACCTACCACGACAGCAAACCAAACACATAAACACACAAAACATACTCGGAGGCTCTAAATAAAAATCTGCCTAAGCAGCAGAGACCTCCAAAGCAGACACCCAAGCAACCGCTACCCCAAAACAAAACACGTGCAACACATAACTCACAAAGCCAGTGTGCCGAACAGTCACAGTCCTTAATGCTAAACAACACACCTGATACACTTGTAATAGGTGACTCTATCGTCAGGCACACTGACGACCCGCTCACCAGGCTGAACAAGGAGAAGGTCACGGTGAGCTGCCTGTCGGGTGCTAGGATCCGCCACATAACACAAGCACTCAGGTCACGCCAAGGCAAGTACAAATATGACTCAGTCATTGTCCATGCTGGTGTGAATGACCTGAGACGCACCTCCCTGGACTACATGAAAAGAGACATAGAGGAGCCCTTTGAGCATGTAGCCCAGGCCGGTATGACCCTGACCTTGAGTAGCATCTTACCCTCACCAAGAATGATGCCACAATATGAAGACAAGATGATCAATTTCAACAATTGGCTTAAGTATTGGTGTCATTCAAAGGGGATCCAATGCCTGTCAGCCTGGGATGACATGCTCGACAAGCCACGATGCTTCACTAGGGACGGCTTGCACCTGTCACGCCTGGGCTTTCGGATATTGGCAAAGGCTCTTGCTACCCCCATAGTGACTTTTTTAGGCAAGGCTCAAAAGACAAACCCACCTCCATAGGTATCACAAGGGATAAGAAGCTACGAGTAATGCTACTCAACGCCAGAAGTCTAAACCTCAAGATGCATGCACTCGAAACTCTCCTTAGCATGGAGAACATCGATATCTGTGCAGTAACAGAAACCTGGTTCAAGGCTCCCGAGAGCACCCAAGCACTACCAGTTTATACCTAATACCATGCTTTTCGGCCCCAAAACTTGGACCGAACCACAAAAGGAGGGGGAGTATCAATATTCGTCAAAGATACCCACACCTCCAGGTTGGTGGCACAGCACGAAGCATCAGAGTCTATCCATGTGCAACTAACAGTGGGTAAAACTGCCTTCCAGTTTATAGCCTGCTACAGACCACCCTCCCACATCCAGGAACCCCACTCAGCCTTCCTGAGAACACTGGAAAATATGAAGGTCTCTCCAAACACCATTATATTGAGCGACTTCAACTACCCAAACATAGACTGGGAGCATTACTCTAGCTCCAACACCCTAGCCCAAAGGTTCCTAGAATTTATAAACTCAAATGCTATGGAACAACTTGTTACCACTCCCACAAGAGGGGAAAACATACTGGACCTGATCATCACCAACATGGGGACTCTATGCTCCAGACCAGAAGGGTATCCCTCACTGGTAAGATTAGACCATAAACTAATCTCACTGGATATTCACATCCCGACCCCACCCCCTGCCCAGAAAACCACAGTGAAAAACTTCTCTAAAGCAAATTTCACACTCCTCAAAACCGAGGTGGAATCCTTCAAAGCCCACGGGCCTGTGGAAAATACGGCCCAGACCGCAGAATCCTTTATAAACGCATTCTATGAACACCTTCAGGAATGCATGGATCATGCAATCCCAAATAAAGCCAAGACCCAATCCTCCAAAGGCAGACGTCCTGTCTGGTGGACTCCAGCCATAAACAAACTATACAATAGAAGGAGAAAGCTACTACATGATAGAGCAAAATCCCAAAAAGGGAAGGCATCTCTGATCAGTATTAGCAAAAAACTACGGGCACTCATAAAATCGTCTAAGGCCAGCTTCGAGAGAAACTGCACAGGACACTAAGGATAATCACAAGGCTTTCTTTAGTTATGTTAGGAACCTGGGTGGGAATTCCCAGATATGCTCAGAATTAGTCCAAAATGACAAAAATACACGAACCCACAGACATTGCCAACATCCTAGCTGACAGGTTCAGTGCAAACTTCTCCCCCTCCCCACCAAAAGGGCAAATATCTATCCCAGCAGAGTGCTGCCCCCCTGACATCTCAGATGCTCAGGTAAGAGCAGCCCTCTCCAAAGCAAAAAACACAGCATCAATGGGACCAGATGGTGTCCCGGGCTCCTACATGAACTCCAAGAAGAGCTAAACCCAAACATAAAACTACTGTTCAATCTCAGCCTTACTACAGGATATGTACCCAAAGAGTGGCATACAGCAACAGTGGTCCCTCTCCACAAAGGTGGTGCCTCAACGGATCCTGGAAACTATCGCCCCATAAGCCTGACTAGCTTGGTCTACAAAGCTATGGAAAGGATCATCATGGACCTCATAAATAAAGATATTGGGGACCTACAGACACTGGATCCTACCCAGTTCGGCTTTGTTAAGGGCAGATCCTGCCTCTTAAACCTGGTCGATTTCTTTGAAACAGTCACCAAGGCCATTGACGAGGGAAGGTGGTCCACACAGCCTACCTGGACCTCGCAAAAGCCTTCAATACAATACCCCACTTGGGCATTATAGATAAGCTCACCAGCTTAAATATAACCCCCTATGTCACTAGATGGGTTGCAAACTGGCTCAAGGACAGAACCCACATGGTTAGAATTGCTGGAGCCATGTCAGACTCCAAACCAGTTACAAGTGGCGTCCCACAAGGCTCAGTCATGGGACCTCTCTTGTTCGGTATATATTTCTCAGAGGTACAGACCAACACGGAAGGACTGTGGCTGACCAAGTTCGCAGTTGACTGCAAACTGGGCGCCATAATCGACTCTCCAGCCGACACAAGCATCTTCCAAAAGGGCCTCATAGAAACAGACAACTGGTGCCAGAGCCATGGCCTCAAGCTAAATGCCAAAAAGTGTATAGTCATCTCCTTTGGCAAAAACAAAGTGCCCCCAAATTACCACATAGGTGGTAATCCATTAAGTACAGAAGAAGTAATTAGGGACCTGGGGACCCAAGTTGATAGCAATCTCTCATTTGACAACCAAGTGGCCAAAGTGGTTAGAAAAACATTTTATATAGCCCACCTAATCATGAAGGGATTCACATGTAGATCAGGGGAGGTCATCATGCCTCTTTACTCATCCCTCATCAGGGCCATAATTGAGTACAATACCCCTTTTGGGATGTACCTTACCAGACAACTGCAGTAACTGGAAAGACCCCAAAAGTACCTCACCAAGAGGATCAAAGGACTCAAACAGATGCCATGTGCTGCCCGGTTAAAGAAACTCCAGCTCTACTCAGTGGCATACCGCCTGCTCAGAGGCGATCTGTGCCTGACGTATAAAGCCATGTCTAACCCGGAATTAATGGACATGCTGCACCTCAGAAAATCCAAATCCCATTGAGCTACGCGCTCGAGAGACTTGAACCTCAGCACTGAAATAAATAGGACATGCTGGAGGGACAGATTCATAACCCAGAGGCTCCCTTCACTCTGGAATAAAATCCCAGTCCAGGTTAGGCAGAGTCCCTCATTGACTCTCTTCAAGAGGAATCTTGATGAGTGGATGGGTGATTGTAGGTTTACCCCGGGTATCACTTCTGTGTCACTGTTAGACAGAGGCACAGTATACTAACCTCGAAAAGGGCACAGCAAAATTAATTTAAAATGGGTGGCGAAAGCCAAACACACTCTGTCTAGGCTTATAAATGCCCTAGGGCGGATAGCCTAGTATGAACCTATGAACCTATGAAAATGATGGGTGCATAATCAAGTAACGCAGCCACCAGCACACTACCCGGGAAAGGATGGTAAAATTACAGAATAGGCCGAAAAAGGCCTTCTTTATAAAGAAAATGTTAGTTTGAAAATGTGGAAAAACTAAGAGATTTTGAGGCGACAAGAAAAAAAAAAAACAATTAAGAAGTCACTTAACAGTTCTTAAAGCTGTAATACTTAAAGGAATAGCACTGTCTTTAGCTCTGTGTATAAACAAACTACTGCTATGTACATCATCACTAAACAGATATTTGAGATTGGCTATTGAAACACGACTGAACAGTTGCTTCTAAGAGTCTAACAGGAGATCTTCAAGTTGAAGTCACTGTAACACTTAATCATAACAATTGGGTCATACACCCACCTTACCTTCACCACCCAAAGCCTGAAACTAAACCAGCGATTTACTTCCTTGCAGGTAATAATGCAGATCTTGCACATGACTATATTGGTTCCCTTGTATCTCTCATGTCTGTGTACATCCACTTCAGTTCTTCCCAGTAGAATTCAGTTAGCAAGAGAGTTGGTTGTTGTAGACAACCAGCACTACTTATATGTAACTAGGAAGACAAATTCAGAGTATAATGTACCAATGAAATGAGCTTATGCAAAGTACCCTCATGAAAAATGACTGAAAAGGTCAGACGCATGCCAAATGTGTGAATCATGTGGGCTGCCTAGACTAACAATTGTCCAAGGAAATAATGAATTATAGCAAAAGAGGTGAGTGCAAAGTTTAGCCTTCAACTTTGAAATTACAATAGAGTGACAGTAGTTAAAGAAAAATAATTTAGTTTATTATTTGCAATAATAAACAACATACAGCAAATATTTTTAGTAAGTGGTAGAGCTTCAAAGGAGGAAGAAGGCTGGAAGGTAATACTTAATAACAACACAGTAGGCAGTAGTATACTTCCAGTAATGTAAATGCTGTGAAAGAAACAAAACGATGTGAAGAGACAGGGCACAGAGGCTGGGATATAGACAGCACAATTAAACTGTGCAGTTTAGCATTGGAGGCTGCAACATTCCAGGTATTAGAAATTCAAAAACATGCTCAAATAAATACAAAATAATAAATAAATAACCTGCTGGTATTGTTGTCCAAGTTTTACCTGATTTTGACTTCAAAACGCATGCAATATTGATAAAATCATTTAACCTTGGTGCTTTCTTAGTATTAAGCATGATTTCTAATGATCCTCTAACACGTCCAACCTATTATCTAAATCAACTCCTCTATGATCATTATCTAAAACAGAATGTTTAAAAAGAGCATTATTAACTATTTTTATTCATAATGCCACAACATATTCATGCATCCCTTCAAACAAATTTCTTCTAATATTTCCACTTTTAAAAAAAAAAAAATATATATATATATGTATATATATATGTGTATATATATATATATATATATATATATATATATATATATATATATATATATATATATATATATATATATCACATGACAAACAGCTGGCACAACCCACAACCCCTTTACTCACTACTAATATCAAGATGGGTTAAAATCAGGCTTGGTCCAATGCTGATGTATCTACACCACTTATGTCTATTACAAACATACTTGGTCTCATGTTAATATATCTACACTACTTCCTGCTATTACAAGGATATGCTCCCAATCTGCATACTTGGTCAATGCTGACACCACTTATGTCTATTACAAACATACTTGTCTCATGCTTATTATATATCCTGCTCCACCCCCCTTAGAAGGTTGGGTCTTTTGAACCTTTTGGAAAAACATACTCCAACGGCAGAGAGAGTTTTTCTTTCCTGCTCCCATCGGGTTAGAGTGTCTTTTACTTTGGGTCCAAAGAGCGAGGAACCATCAAAAGGGGCATTAGTAAAAGTAGACTTAAAGGGCTGCAAAATTGCACAAAGCATCCAGGAGTGTCTCGCTCCATCTGCTGCGTAGGATATCAGCTTCATGGAGGAGTTGATGATGGAATTTAAGGTTGACAGCTGGGGGGAGACCTTCTCATTCACCCCCGCAGCTAATGTACCTTGTAGACTATCTCCTAGCTATTTCAGGAGATCTCTTTGTAGCCTTGTAAAGTGAGATAGGTAGTTCAGCGATCGGAGTGAAAATGTTGCTGACGAAAAGACATGCTTCCCGCATCTGCCCATCGTTTGAGAGTCTTTATTTGGAGGATGAACAGATGAGGAAGTCTCTGAAAGTTCCTTCTTGGTGTCTGCTGCCACCACCATAGCATCTACAGGGACCCCCTCCCCCTTAGTGAGGAAATCCTTTCCCGAAGGAGCTGACAAGAATTTGTTTGGCCTCCGAGGGACTGGTTCTATTGTATCAGGTGACTCCCACACTTCGACTAACCAGATCCATTAGCTCACTGAAAGGCAGAGACACCCAAGAGGCTGAAGGTTGAGATCCAAATGCCTTCAGGTACACTGACTCCTCATCAGAAGGGGTGATGGCCTGCCAGCCACCTCTCTGCTTCAGGATCTCTAGAATATCTGCAAATGAGATATCATCAGAGGATGACCGTGGGGACCCTTCTGACTCATCGAGGTCAGTGTCTGAAGAGATGGACTCATCTGGGGAGTCTACAAATTCTCTTCCGCGGTGGCTCCTCAGAAGGATATTCTGGGGAGGCCTCGGAGGACAGGCTCTGGATCTCTGCTGTCCTGCAGAATAGGTGGTGCTGAGACAGTAGCTGGTGCCTTAGGGGGACAAGTACTAGTACCCTTCTGTGGCACTGAATGGGTAGACAACACACTCATCAACTCAAAGGTGGATCCCGCTGGGTCCGAAGACTCCCTCAGCTCCAACACAGAGGAAGGCACGGAACCAGCTGGATTGGACCTAAGGCTGATGCAGGAACTGAGCTAACCCGGGCCGACACTCAGAGGGGTAGACTCGGCACCAAAGATGATCGGGGTAGAGAATCCCCCCCAGGGCCAAACGCTCCGGGCGGCACCAAGAGTGTTGGAGCAGAAATTGGCTCCATGAACACCAAAGGGGGTCCCGAAATCAACAGATCCACAATAAGTGGTACCAAGCACTCTGGCTACGAAGGTCCTGCTTGGCTCGGAGGAGGAACAACAGTGGGTACTATTGGTACAGTAGGCTCCAAGACCAAATGGCTTGAAGCCGAGAATAATTTAGTTAGCGCCGGCAACTTCAAGAGTCTGTGCACCACCCGTTCTACGTCATCATCAGATAAGCTCTTGGTGGACCTGGAAGATAGGAATGGAGAGTGATTCCTGTGCAGAATGGGAGATCTCAGTGTCGGAGAAACCAGTGAAATATCCATGGACCAGCTCCGAGAAGAGGCATCTTGTGGCTCCAAGGACTTTGGAGCTGAAGAACCAGGCTTGTCAATTAGTATAACCTCCGATGGCTCCAAGGACTGTGGAGCCGAAAAGGTAGTGGCCTTAGAGATTTTTGGTAGCTTGACTGGTGGCTCCAACTGAGCCGATTTTGCAGGTGATTGTCTCTTCTGGGATTTTTCCTTTTTGGAAGAAGGAGAAGAAGAAGAAGAGGAAGAAGAACTATGGATAGATTTCTCAAAAGTTGGCTTTAAGAGACCTTTAAGGATCAATTTGTTTCTCCTTTTTTGAAGAACCCTTGCACTGAAAGAATGACAAAAAGTACAATCTTCTTGTAGATGAATTGCACCAAGGCAATAAACACATATGACATGTCCATCTGTGATGGACATTTTTTGTGAACACTTCTGACATTTTTTAAAGCACGCAGGCTTATGTTCCCTCTCTTTTGGGTCTTGAGACATAATAAAGATAAGACCACAAAAACAACAACTGGAAAGTTTTAACCATTGAACTATTAAAGATAAACTGAGTAGAAAACTATTGGAAACACGAAGGAGACAGACAACCAGGGAGAAAAATAGGGCCTCTAACTCAAACGGCCCTATTTCCCAGACAAAACAACAAACTAACTACAAGCCCTCTAACTTAAATGAGCAAAGAGCTCTCTAGCTTAAACGAGCTGCTAATAACTAATACAGACAGAAACAACAACCACTACAAGGGATACAGATAGGCCTACCAGACAACGGCCAAAAGCAGCACCAAGGGAATAAAACTATAGGTATTTAACTATAATGCAATAAAAGGCACAATGATTTAAATATGATTGAATACTATGTTATATATTATAAAACAAAACAGTATTACAGGAAATATAAGAAAATTTGTCACAACTTAGCCATGGCCAAGATGAGGGCATCCAACCTCGTAAAGCTGCAAATGAGATCTGGGGAATTACACCACTGCATTGTGGGATCCCTACTTGCCACAAGCCAAGTTTGAGACTTTCAGCTATGTATTCGGCTGAGTCAGAACAAACCCATCATTGTAAGAATGAAGGCGAGATAGGACATTATGAGTTTATTTCTTACAAAGGATAAATATTTTGAACAGTTAATTATCTGCTCAGTCAACCATTGCATGGAGAGTTTAGCATAAAAGGTTACAATAAATGGCCAACACACAGGGTCATAGTAGTACCACCACAGCAGTTGTTTGATATGGCTGCTAGTGCAATTAAAGACAAATAATAGCAGCTAAGTTAAACACAGAAGACAAATAATGGTAGCGAAGTTAAACACAAAGTTGGGAGACAGATTTATCCATATCCCTGGCCCTATAGACTGGGTTTATTGCAATAGCTTACAACTATGGAATGCACTGTGTCCCTCTGATGCACATATCATGCTTCAGTGCAGCCCAACACAATGCAGCACAAAGGTGCACAAGGCACTGAAGTTTAAACACAAGTCATGAAAGCTAGCAAGCCAACCAATTTAATCTCCTCTGTTCCCAGGTTAATGAGGCACCCTGCCACAGGAGCACCAGCAAGTTACATCGTCTCAGAAAGCAAACTCTCAGTGCAAAAAACATTTTTTTTTCCTAGTAAAAATTAAAAGCAAAAAAAAAAATATATGACACTTCCTTACATTTAGAAGGCTCAGTTGTAGGTTAAGTACATTACATTAGCATCGACACAATAGCAGACTTGTTGAGCAACTCAGTGCAGGACAGCAAAATGGAACACTGCAATTTAAACACAAGACAAAAGCTACACAGACAATCGGTTTAATCTCCCTTGTTCCATGGCTTGATGAGATGTGCCAAACACCAGCAGGGAAGCCAGGAAGGAGTGGTGAAAATGGCTAGGTTGACTGTAAGTTGACTGTCAATAAGAGGAGTAAGTAGAACCACAGAGAAGTTCAACACTGAACAAATACTAGGAAATAAAATAATCTGAAAAAATAGCATTTGTTTGCAGCAGCACAATATTTAAATCTTCCTACTATAAGATTTCAGTTTACATTTCTGATACTTGGCATGGTTCCTGACCAGCCCAAAGTACTGGTATAGCTTCCTGGACAAGGTGGAGTTAATTCAGAGGAAAATGGACACTGGCAACATCATTGGTGGATATACTTAAATTTCCTAAAGGCATCTGAAAAGGTCTGTCACCCCAACCCTTGGTAGTCTTGGTTAGACGTCTGACTCACTCAGGACCTACCTATCAAACGGGGAACAATTAGTGGATGAAATAATGTCCTTTCTTCTTGCTGGATCCACTGTTGTTCTCAGTATTCATAAATGAGATTATAAACCTCTGTGGAAACTTGAAAACAAATTCAATACACTGACAATTCTACTACAGTTCTATTAGATAACACTTCGAGAATAAACTACAATATAGATTTGCATATCTTCTAGATATGACTCATTGCCTCCAGACAGCACTTTAATTTCAAAAACAAAATCCATGTTGTTCACATTCAAGCACTATCAAAACAACTGCATGGCTATGTCAATAATACTGACCGCTCCAAATGTCAAATTAAATAAAGTCTAATTACTATTTTACTATGTTTACCTCTGGCTGATGATGTCAGCACCATGAATTACCATACGCCGGCTTGGATGTTTCCCTCCATGACCAGCTAAACTTTGATCAACATGTGTAACACGTGAACAATGTTATCACGACCAGACTGAAACTTGACAGATTATACAAGGCTTGACCATTCCTTACAGACAGTATTAGATATTTCTACTTCACATTCACAATTGCTACCATCTCTTCAATACTATGCCTACTTTCTTACTGGGCTGTTGTCATCCTTTTCAACATAAGCTCAAGGAAATATACAATGCAAATGCCTGATTTGCCAAGATCAATACACTATGGCCCATCACTGTCTTTCCCTGCATGACCTATACTGCTTAGAGTTTGACCACCAGCTAGTCACAAATCTCCTCCACATGATTCTTCTTTCAGTACCTGTACTGTGGATTTTTGATTTGTTTGATCATCAGCTGCCAATGATACAGCTGTGTCTTGCCTGAAAGTGTAAATGTCAAAATTATCCTTCCTTGTCTGAGACCATCAAATGGAAGCAGACTCCGTATTCAGGACATCAGTTGGAAAGCTGTGCTCTGTGTCTAAAACCAATAACAAATTTAGTGTTCTTGGTACTGTGTTTTTACAAGGGAATATCCCAATAAACTCGCTAGGCAACCTGCAGTGTACCAGTCAGAAACATACATTAAAGCAGCCTTGAAGAGTAATCTACAAAGTAAATGGCACTTTAATTGTGACTGAACTTAAAATATTCTAGTCATAAAAGTAAGTTTGTTGTCTTCATTATATCTGGCTTACATTTTTTAAAAGAGCACCTTTAATATCATAACATCTATTGCTATGAATTGTCTGAGTTTGTGCCATTTCACCCTTTTTTTCAACTACATTATTCATTCAGTGTACTTTGCTAACTGAAAGCCTTCTGACTGTACTATTTTTGTTAACTAATAACACTCAGCCTGACATATTTGTCTTACTTTATTATTTCAGATCTTTTGAAATTTATGTTGATAATTTACCATGATTAATTTGTTGCTGCTGTATCTCCATAACTGCATATGATAAATTATCCATATGGTGATCCTTTGCATGCTTTCGACTTGTATGTCTCATACTCTGTGACAAGTTCTAAAAAAAGTCATACAGTCTAGTATCAGCTTGAAGCTTTTCTCCCTGGACCTATACTGAAAATGGACCTTCCCAGTTGGACAACGCTGGTTTACAAATATAATTACCTAAAAGTAAAGATACCTACCTTAGGGATGAATGTTTATTTCCTTGATAGGTGTGTGGGTTATTTCCTGTTAGAGTGTTCTTTGTCTTCAGCCGTGCTAGGAAATAAACTATGTATTATAAATCAAGAAGACTAAAAACTACTACATACTACTATAACTACTACATACTACTATTGTGCAATTTAAAAATATACATCCTAAAATAAAGGCATAAGTCCAATTTTGTGGCAAGTATTTCCCTTTACTATAATGACTGTTAATATGCAGATTTCACAACAAGCCCATTTTCTTTCTAGACCGTGGACAGAAAGACAGCAGTCTGGTTGCAGCAAATGTTTGTTGTCATTGTAAAGCATACATGATCACTCTTGCCTTAATTAAACATAGATACCAGAGTGCAGGGGATTAAGAAGTGTGGCATAAAACTTGCCTCAAAAGGGGATTATATGAGTTCAGAAAGTGGCAATGAAAAATAGCTTTCATAATATCTAAGACATTCTCAGTGGTAGACAGTTATTTTAATACAGTCCGGCACAGATCAAATGTCAGCAACTCATTTCATTTTATCAAAGCAAACAAATATTCTTCAAATATTTGAGGCTGTGAAGTTTGAGCCATTTGCTATTTAAAATGAAACTGGTCATTTTTTTCTTTCTGTTAACAAAATGGATGAATAAGTAGGAAAGCTCTCCATCTGAAACTAACCCCTGTCCATTTCTTCCTACATCCTCCTGAATAAAGCTAAAGATCTCAAAATGCAAAGTTTTTCATGCTGAGCTGTGGCTCTCATTGCATTAAAGTTGTTACATGATATGAAGCTTAGCACATTACCAAATTACTTCCCTTGCTCGCCAGTGGATCTTAGGAAAAAAAAAAACACCAACTTTATTAAGACTTTGACAAGAATAGCTGGGTCTTTAAATGGTAGCCAGAAATGAAATTAGAAATTATGTACTTACCATAACGTTCCATCTGAGTAGGTGGATTCATTTGTCTGCAACCTGTGGGTTATGGATCCGATATCGGATCCGAACCGGCATGGTTTTACCAGCTATGGATCCGAGCTCCTAGCTCCTCCCCTCACCCATAATGCCCTGCTCTCCCTACATGACCTCAGATCAAGTTTGCCCTGAATCAAAATACCCTGGAAAGGGATAACATATAATAAGCAGGAAACTGACAAGGCCAGGGGGATAGGAGGGCGGGATGGTTACAGACAAATGAATCCACCTACTCAGATGGAACGTTATGGTAAGTACATAACTTCTAAATCTGAAGTAGGAGATTCATTTGTCTGCAACCTGTGGGACAGAGTCCCCAGCTACCTGAATCTTGGGCGGCCGTCATGGAAGGATATTCCGGAGCACCGCGGAGCCAAAGGATGCTCTACCTCTAGATGTGATATCCAGCTTGTAATGAGAAATAAAGGTATGGGATGAAGCCCAAGTGGCTGCTGAACAAATGTCATCCAGAGGAATCCTAGCCTTAAAGGCCGCTGAGGTAGAAACTGACCGGGTTGAATGGGCATGGACTCCGTCCGGTGCGGGCCTCCCAGAGGCTTGATAATCTAGCAGAATACACTGCAAAATCCAGCGTGACAAGGAGACTTTGGAAATTGGCTTACCCAGATTGAATTTGGCAAAAGAAATGAACAACTGATCGAATTGCCTATGACCAGCTGTCCTGTTAAGATAAAACGAAGCTGCCTGTGAACATCCAAGGAATGCAGCTTGTATTCACCCTTGTTCTGATATTTAGGAAAGAAAACAGGGAGGTTAATGGACTGATTAATGTTTGCTTCTGAGGCTACCTTAGGAAGAAAGGAGGGATTGGTCCTGAGGTATACGCGGTCCGGATGGAAGACCAAGTAAGGAGGCTTTGAAGATAAGGCTTGAAGTTCCGAAACTCATTTGGTCAAGTAATGGCCACTAAGAAAGCAGTCTTAAGGGATAAAAATGTAAGATCTACCATGGCCGCAGGTTCGAATGGAGGAGCGGTCAAGGCCTGAAGAACCAAGGACAGATCCCAAGGAGGAACCGCTTGCTTGACAGGGGGCTTAAGGAGAAAGGTGCCTTTAAGGAAGATTTTACACAATTTGGCAGACATAAGTGGTCCAGAGTCATGACCAACATGATAGTGAGAAATGGCCGCAAGCTGCACTTTGACCGTGGAACTACTGGCACCATCATTAAAGAGAGTGGTTAGGAAGTCTAACACCAGAGGAAGGGGAACCGTGAAGGGATCTAGACCTTGCCGCTCCGCCCAAATGGAGAATCGTTTCCATTTACTGCGGTAAACTTTCCTGGTAGATGGTTTATGAGCCGCTACCAAGATGGCCTTAACAGGAGACGAGATACCGGGAGTCCTGATTAGGAGTGGAACTGGAGCAGCCAAGCCGTTAGCTTCAGGTTGTCCAGATTCGGAGTTGGCAGGTTCGATGGATGCGATATCAGATCCAGACTGGGATCTAGAATCCAAGGTGGATTCACCGAGTGAGACCTTAGGAAAGGGAACCAGATCTGTCGAGGCCAGAATGGGGCAATGAGGATCATTCTGCACCCCAACCGAGAGGCTTTCTGAAGAACTTGGAGCATCAGAGGCAAAGGGGGGTAAGCATAAAGAAGACCGGGAGGCCAAGCATGCACCAGAGCGTCTCTCGGGAATCCCCTGGAGGAGGGATTAGAGCGAAAAAACTGTCGCACTTGGTGTTTAAGGGAGACGCAAAAAGATCGCAACAAGGAGTTCTCCACCGTGCGAAGATACGTTTCGCTACTAGAGCATTGAGAGACCACTCATACGGGGAGAGAATGGTGCGACTGAGCTTGTCCGCCAGGATGTTGGACCGACCCGGAATATGCGTTGCGATGAGAAAGCGGTTGGTGGAGATCGGCCATTCCCACACTCTCATGGCTTCTCAACATAAGGGATAAGACCTGGTTCCCCCCTGTTTGTTGATGTACCAGACCAACGACATGTTGTCTGACTGAATTGCAATTGTTCCCAGGGGAAGAAAGGCCTGAAGTGCTCGCAACGCCAAGAGCACTGCTCTCATCTCTAGAACATTGATATGCAGGGAGGTCTCTGAGTCGTTCCAGGTGCCTTGGACTGTCCTGCCTGCAAATTGCCCCCCCACCTGAGGCGGGAGGCATCCATGGTCACCGTGGCGAGAGGGGGAGAAGCACAAAAGGGGCGGCCTCCGTGGAGATCCTGTGAGTGGAGCCACCACAAGAGGGACCGCTTGCAAGCCTTGCTGATCGCAATGGGATGATGCAAAGGTAGAGCAAGGTAAGACCACGGAACTTGAAGTGTCCACTGAAGGACCCGCATGTTGAACCTGGCAAGAGGAAGAAGAGATATTGCTGCCGCCATGGAACTTAGAGCCCTCAGGACCAATTCCGCCGGAACAGAGCTGGAGTGGAGGATGGCCCGCACCTGGAGTCGCAAACTCTGAATTCTGTCGGCTGTGAGGAAGGCTCTTAACTCCCTCGTGTCTAACCTGGCACCTATAAAATCTATCAACTGAGTAGGGGCCAGGTTGGATTTTGCTACATTTATTGTGATGCCCAAGCGGGGAGCTAGATGAAGAAAGGAGTCTCGCGCCAATGCTAGTAGATGCCTTGTTGGGGCGGTAAGGAGGCAGTCGTCCAGGTATGGGAAGACCTGCACCCCCCTGAAGCCTCAGGTGGGTCGCAACCACTGCTAATACTTTGGTGAACACCCTGGGGGCTGTGGTGAGACCAAAGGGAAGGACCCTGAACTGGTAGTGACTGGCTCCCAGCCGGAAGCGAAGAAACCTCCTGGAGCGTCTGTCCATTAGTATGTGGTAGTACGCATCCTTGAGGTCTATAGAGCACATCCAGTGATTCTTTCCCAGAAGGGGAAGGATGGATTGCAAGGTGACCATCCGGAACTTCTCTTTGGGAACTGCCAGGTTTAACAGTGACAGGTCTAAAATTGGTCTTAGGTCCCCCGTCTTCTTTGGCACTAAAAAGAACCTGGAGTAGAACCCTGATCCGATCTGGTCTGGGGGGATGGGCTGGATGGCTCTTTTCGCCAGCAGATGGCCAATTTCTGCCGAAGCAGCCTCCCATTGACCGGGTGGAACGTCGGGAGGATCTTAATTTTGGAATGTGATGAAAGGGGATCTTGTATCCTCTGGATATAATGCAGAGGACCCAGCGGTCTGATGTTATGGACTCCCATGCCGCTAGGTGCTCCGAAAAACGTCCCCCGACTGCCTCCAGAGTGGAGCAGTCAGGCAACCCTTCAGGGCTGCTGCGCGGGCTGTTCAAAGAAAGGTTCTCTGGACCCGAAGTTCCTGGGAGCCCCTCTGCCCCTGGGGCGTCCTCCCTGTCCTCCTCTGCCACGGAAGGACTGGTTGTCCGGAGCGGGTTGGGATTGCTGCGACTTCCGGAACCACATCTTCTTCTGGCCCTTTTGGTTCCTAGAGTAGGACCTCTGGGGCACAGAGAAGCGGATTCCGACGGCAGACAGCATCTTCCCGTCCTTTTCGCTCTGGGTCAAGGTGTCGCGAACCGTCTTGCCAAAAAGGGCAGAACCATCGAAGGGGGCGTTCGCGAAGGACGCCTTGAAGGGCTCCATGAAATCGCAATGGCGGAGCCAGGCCTGGCGTCTCGTGACTAGGCCTACTCCTGCAGCTCTAGCGGTTCCCTCAGTAGCATGGGACAGTAACCGCATAGAGGTATTCGTCACGGATCGAAGAGTGGCCATACGGGTGGAGTGCAAAAGTTTGTCCTCCTCCGACATGGACTCAGGGGGGGATGCAGCGTATTCCTTAATAAGATCGCGCTGCATCCTGATCACATGTGCCAAGTAGTTGAGCGCCCTCACTGAGAAGGTCGCAGAACTAAACATTCGCTTCCCCAAGCGGTCCATCATCCGAGACTCCTTGCTCGGAGGGTGGACTGAGGGACTCTCCTGAGCGAGTTCCCTCTTGGTGGCTGCTGCCGTCAACATGGCATCTACAGGCGGCCCCTTACTCCAGTGGGCACGGTCTGCAGGGGGGCTAAGGATTCGGTCTGGCCTTTTGGGGATTGGCTTCACGGTGTCCGGTTCCTTCCACGCCCTGGTGGTAATGAGGTCCACCAGGGGGTCGGCAGGAGGGGACACCCAAGAGGTAGACAGGCCCGCTTCGAATGCCTCCAAGAACACGGACTCGTCCGAGGAAGACTTGGGGGCAGACCCCCCCCCCCTTATGCGAAGCATTTCCATGATGTCTCCAAAGGAGACATCCTCGGGGGGGTGATCTTGGGGAGCCTTCCCCTTCCTCCAAATCCGTGTCTTCAGTTAAAGACTCGGGGGAGTCTATGTGCCTCCTTTTACACGTATGCTTGCGAGGGGCTTCCTCGGGGGGGCTGTCCGAGGAGCCCTCGCAAGCAGTGTCTTGTTCCAAAGGAATAGCTTGGGGCACTGAAGCAGGCTGTCCCAGTGGCCGGATGGTGGAAGCCTGACCCAGTGCAGATGGAGCGCGGGACGGAGCCGAAGCAAGTGCTGGGGGTCCGGAAGGCCTCAACAGAGCCCTCTCCACTACATCAAAAGCCGAGGGGGAGCCAGCCTCGACCAAAGGATCCGAAAGTCGGCTCCCCCTCGGATCCGAAGAGTGGATCGGAGCCGGCCCCCGAGACAATCGGATCCGAGGGACCAGTGCGCTCCGACAAAGACGGCGCCGAAGGCACACTGAATCCCCTGGATCCGAAGCTCGGAGCCAGGCTCCGAGAGGTCGGATCCGAAACACTCGAGGGCAGGGTCGGATCCAAAGTACCTAGTACTATCGGAGCCGACCCACCCCCGGCTCCGAAGCTGCCCAGCTCCGAACGCTCCGAACCCGGGTAGCGGGTCGGAGAAGGAGCTATAGGCTTAAAAAATGGGGTCGAGCTCCCCCCCAGAGGGGGGGAGGCAGAAGCACTCCCATCTGCATCTGGGCCTGAATGAACCTTCTCGTCATCCGGTCCAGATCGGCGTCAGAAAGGCTATACGTTGATCTCGAAGAGGCTACCGAGGTAGGCCTAGAGTGCCTCCTCGATAGCCTCAATGGAGTTCGGGTCTCCTCCTCCTCAGGACCCGGTGAGAAGCAGACCGGAGACTGGAGCCGGGGGGGGGGGGGAGCCAGTAACCAAGGAGGCGGAGGAGAAGCCGCTTAGCTGGCGGGGCCGAACGGAGGTCTCGGCCCGCCGCTTGTGGTGCTTCTCTCTCCGGTCCTTTTTTCTTGCCTCTCTCTCCTCCAACCCAGCAGCGGGAGGTTGAGTCCCAGGTGGAGGAGGGGGATCAGGCGAGGAGGGAACCGAAGCCACGGTTCCCACCACAGGAGCGGGAGCCGAAGCCGAGTCCGGGGAAAGAAGTCCTACCAGGACCAGCTTCGCCCTCCGCTCCTTCAATCCCCTGGGGTAACCCTGCAAACATGCAACATCCAGAAGTGAGGTGTTCAAACCCTAGGCATCGAACGCACCGAGTGTGGCCATCAGCAGGGGCTAGCTTATGGCCACACTCGGAGCACTTGGAGAAAATTGCCTTCGGGGCTTCTGACATAATAAAGTCTTTTTTTTTTTTTTTTAACAAGGAAAAAAAAAAAAACCAAAGACAGAGACTAGTACTACACTAGTACACACACAAGGCCTCACACAATACAGTCACACAGAAACTCCGACCAGCGAGGAGGGTATAAACTAAAAGTTTTTAAAATTAAAAAATTTTAGGCTGAAACTATAAAAATATAAAGGAGAACCTAACACAATCACTCAAATATCACTACAACTACTCAATAAAAGCTTTCTTTAAGTACAAAAAGACACTTAGCTGAAGAGCTCAGAATCCAAGACCTGGTTACCAGCGCGGCAAACTAGATCTGGGGTCATGTAGGGAGAGCAGGGCATTATGGGTGAGGGAGGAGCTAGGAGCTCGGATCCATAGCTGGTAAAACCATGCCAGTTCGGATCCGATATCGGATCCATAACCCACAGGTTGCAGACAAATGAATCTCCTACTTCAGATATAATGTTTTAGTGTATTTGTAATAGCAGACACTTTGTGGTGGCTGAATCTAATAGAAAATAACATTCCTCATCCATTCACACAGCATAACATCAGTGACTCATAGGGTGCTCAGCTGGATCTACTTCAGTAGACGGAACATTTAAATGTTCGATGCCCATATGGCCGAGACCATAACATCGAACATTTAAAAGTTTGAAAACTGAAGTAGAAACAAAAAAAGAAAAAAAAAAAAAACTAAACCTGCTTAGCAGGAAGGCAAGCCCCCCTGCACCCCCAACACCCCCCGCTACTTAAATATACCAACTCCCAGATCGCACTACATTGCGGAAAAGGGAAATCTTCCCCTTCTGCACTATACAGGATCTCCATTCAGTCCGTTCAAACTTTTAAAAGTTTGATCATATGGTCTCGGCCATATGACGTTAGAACTTTTACAAGTTCGATCTACTGAAGGGGACCCACTCAGCTACATATCCCTATATGCAAGCACGTGTAATTGGGGCAAACATATCAGCTGTCTTCAGTTGCTGTTTACTTGTGTACAACAAAATGTTGACGTGCGGCAGCAACTTTGAAAAAAAAAGTATTTAGAAATATTTACTTAACCAACTTGTTTCAGATCTGTAACATATCAACCAGGAGGCTTACCATCTCAAAGGATGGTGACAAAATGGGACAGGCAAATGCAAGCAATCTATGGGAACTATACACGCATCATTCATAAAACCACGCATGCACAAAAGCCACCGCAATAAATTATTTATGCAATATTTACTTATTTTAGCTCAGTGGCTAAGAAAGTCCCAACTTTAGTGTCATTGATGAAGCACCCGAGTCAGAGATGACTGCAGCACACATAACATCCTCTAACCACTCTGATCTAACATTATATAACACAAGCTTCCTTCAATATCAATCACACCACAGTACAGTGGCTTAGTGGATGGTCAGGATGAATGGCTTACTATCCTGAACAATATTGGAAGTACTTTTGCTTGTACCCAAGTGAACATCTGCGACCTGTCACTGAAGCAGCCAGGTCCATAGGCTTGTAGGTTTCATCAGTTTGCATATATGCGGTGGAGTCACTGAACATTTACATACATTTGCTGGAAGGCACACACATAACAGCTGGTTAGGCTAAGTCAGGCAAAACAAATTTGCAAAACTGCCTATAATTCAAAAAGACCTGCTTCCCACTAATGGCAAAAAGGAAAGACAACTAAAATAGAGGAAGAACTGCTGATTTGTTAGTTGGGAACTGCTGATTGAGGGCTCAGTGTCTGTTACTCTAAAAGTGTATTAATTCTGGTTTAAGCACTTGGGCTTCAGGCCAGTTATTTTACATTAAGAGGGTTTGTGGTCTGCACTCTTGTGGGAGGAGAGGCTGGACTCTGCCCTTCTGAGCTGGGAATTTCTGGTTAAATGCTTATAGTACCTGCATATTTGAACTGCTTCTTACTGAAATTGGTACACCTTGTTTGCTGTAGCATAGACTAGATCCAGGCCTGCTGAATCTAGCTTTGTTTGTATAACTTGAGCACTAATCCAGGCATTCTTTAAAGTATTCAACTGTATTTATTACTGCTTAGTAGTAACTTGATTAAAGTGTAGCTATCATTCTAAGTCTTTTGGATTAAGCACTTGGGCTTCAGACCAGTTGTTTTACATTAGGAAGGTTTGTGGCTTGCACTGTGGTGGCAGGACAGGTAGCTTACATCCTGCTAAGTTGGGAACTGCTGATTGAGGGCTCAGTGTCTGTTATTCTAAAAGTGTATTAGTTCTGGTTTAAGCACTTGGGCTTCAGGCCAGTTATTTTACATTAAGAAGGTTCGTGGTCTGCACTCTTGTGGGAGGAGAGGCTGGACTCTGCCCTTCTGAGCTAGGAATTTCTGGTTAAAGGCTTATAGTGCCTGCATATTTGAACTGTTTCTTACTGAAATTGGTACACCTTGTTTGCTGTAGCATAGACTAGATCCAGGCCTGCTGAATCTAGCTTTGTTTGTATGCTTGTTGTTTGTTTGCTTGTTATTTTCCTGAAACGCTAATTCCACCTAAAATGCGGCTTTTCAGCGCTTCTGTGGATCCCTAGTGATATCTGCATTGCTTACTGTACTTATTTCCTTGTTTCACTTGAAAGAAAGTTACTGTTTGTCGTTTTGCATTTAAGTTACCTGTAACACATTGCATTTAAGTTACCTGGCACTTGCTCACTAAGTCAGCACTAAAAAATTAAAAGCACTACACCCTCACAAACTCCCCTTGAGTACCTTGTTCCCCATTGGCCCTTTTTCAATTATAAAGGAATTCCCAATACTATTCTAGCATGTCCAAAGGTCAGTTGTCAATCTCCTCTCCGGTCCAGCTGGTGAATCTGGAAATCTTGAGGCAATGTTACAACTGCCTCATGTACACAGACAACCCTCTCCTCCTCCCAACAAATTCCAACACATGTGAGAGATGCAACAATATAGCCAAACTGGAGGCTAAGCTCTCTCAACTCAGTAATGGCGTAACCAGTCAGGAGGAGAAGGAAACCGCACTCACTACAATTCCAGTCTCACATAGACCTACCACGACAGCAAACCAAACACATAAACACACAAAAACATACTCGGAGGCTCTAAATAAAAATCTGCCTAAGCAGCAGAGACCTCCAAAGCAGACACCCAAGCAACCGCTACCCCAAAACAAAACACGTGCAACACATAACTCACAAAGCCAGTGTGCCGAACAGTCACAGTCCTTAATGCTAAACAACACACCTGATACACTTGTAATAGGTGACTCTATCGTCAGGCACACTGACGACCCGCTCACCAGGCTGAACAAGGAGAAGGTCACGGTGAGCTGCCTGTCGGGTGCTAGGATCCGCCACATAACACAAGCACTCAGGTCACGCCAAGGCAAGTACAAATATGACTCAGTCATTGTCCATGCTGGTGTGAATGACCTGAGACGCACCTCCCTGGACTACATGAAAAGAGACATAGAGGAGCCCTTTGAGCATGTAGCCCAGGCCGGTATGACCCTGACCTTGAGTAGCATCTTACCCTCACCAAGAATGATGCCACAATATGAAGACAAGATGATCAATTTCAACAATTGGCTTAAGTATTGGTGTCATTCAAAGGGGATCCAATGCCTGTCAGCCTGGGATGACATGCTCGACAAGCCACGATGCTTCACTAGGGACGGCTTGCACCTGTCACGCCTGGGCTTTCGGATATTGGCAAAGGCTCTTGCTACCCCCATAGTGACTTTTTTAGGCAAGGCTCAAAAGACAAACCCACCTCCATAGGTATCACAAGGGATAAGAAGCTACGAGTAATGCTACTCAACGCCAGAAGTCTAAACCTCAAGATGCATGCACTCGAAACTCTCCTTAGCATGGAGAACATCGATATCTGTGCAGTAACAGAAACCTGGTTCAAGGCTCCCGAGAGCACCCAAGCACTACCAGTTTATACCTAATACCATGCTTTTGCCCCAAAACTTGGACGAACCACAAAAGGAGGGGGAGTATCAATATTCGTCAAAGATACCCACACCTCCAGGTTGGTGGCACAGCACGAAGCATCAGAGTCTATCCATGTGCAACTAACAGTGGGTAAAACTGCCTTCCAGTTTATAGCCTGCTACAGACCACCCTCCCACATCCAGGAACCCCACTCAGCCTTCCTGAGAACACTGGAAAATATGAAGGTCTCTCCAAACACCATTATATTGAGCGACTTCAACTACCCAAACATAGACTGGGAGCATTACTCTAGCTCCAACACCCTAGCCCAAAGGTTCCTAGAATTTATAAACTCAAATGCTATGGAACAACTTGTTACCACTCCCACAAGAGGGAAAACATACTGGACCTGATCATCACCAACATGGGGACTCTATGCTCCAGACCAGAAGGGTATCCCTCACTGGTAAGATTAGACCATAAACTAATCTCACTGGATATTCACATCCCGACCCCACCCCCTGCCCAGAAAACCACAGTGAAAAACTTCTCTAAAGCAAATTTCACACTCCTCAAAACCGAGGTGGAATCCTTCAAAGCCCACGGGCCTGTGGAAAATACGGCCCAGACCGCAGAATCCTTTATAAACGCATTCTATGAACACCTTCAGGAATGCATGGATCATGCAATCCCAAATAAAGCCAAGACCCAATCCTCCAAAGGCAGACGTCCTGTCTGGTGGACTCCAGCCATAAACAAACTATACAATAGAAGGAGAAAGCTACTACATGATAGAGCAAAATCCCAAAAAGGGAAGGCATCTCTGATCAGTATTAGCAAAACTACGGGCACTCATAAAATCGTCTAAGGCCAGCTTCGAGAAAAACTGCACAGGACACTAAGGATAATCACAAGGCTTTCTTTAGTTATGTTAGGAACCTGGGTGGGAATTCCCAGATATGCTCAGAATTAGTCCAAAATGACAAAAAATACACCGAACCCACAGACATTGCCAACATCCTAGCTAACAGGTTCAGTGCAAACTTCTCCCCCCCTCCCCACCAAAAGGGCAAATATCTATCCCAGCAGAGTGCTGCCCCCCTGACATCTCAGATGCTCAGGTAAGAGCAGCCCTCTCCAAAGCAAAAAACACAGCATCAATGGGACCAGATGGTGTCCCGGGCTGCGTCCTACATGAACTCCAAGAAGAGCTAAACCCAAACATAAAACTACTGTTCAATCTTAGCCTTACTACAGGATATGTACCCAAAGAGTGGCATACAGCAACAGTGGTCCCTCTCCACAAAGGTGGTGCCTCAACGGATCCTGGAAACTATCGCCCCATAAGCCTGACTAGCTTGGTCTACAAAGCTATGGAAAGGATCATCATGGACCTCATAAATAAAGATATTGGGGACCTACAGACACTGGATCCTACCCAGTTCGGCTTTGTTAAGGGCAGATCCTGCCTCTTAAACCTGGTCGATTTCTTTGAAACAGTCACCAAGGCCATTGACGAGGGGAAGGTGGTCCACACAGCCTACCTGGACCTCGCAAAAGCCTTCAATACAATACCCCACTTGGGCATTATAGATAAGCTCACCAGCTTAAATATAACCCCCTATGTCACTAGATGGGTTGCAAACTGGCTCAAGGACAGAACCCACATGGTTAGAATTGCTGGAGCCATGTCAGACTCCAAACCAGTTACAAGTGGCGTCCCACAAGGCTCAGTCATGGGACCTCTCTTGTTCGGTATATATTTCTCAGAGGTACAGACCAACACGGAAGGACTGTGGCTGACCAAGTTCGCAGTTGACTGCAAACTGGGCCATAATCGACTCTCCAGCCGACACAAGCATCTTCCAAAAGGGCCTCATAGAAACAGACAACTGGTGCCAGAGCCATGGCCTCAAGCTAAATGCCAAAAAGTGTATAGTCATCTCCTTTGGCAAAAACAAAGTGCCCCAAATTACCACATAGGTGGTAATCCATTAAGTACAGAAGAAGTAATTAGGGACCTGGGGACCCAAGTTGATAGCAATCTCTCATTTGACAACCAAGTGGCCAAAGTGGTTAGAAAAACATTTTATATAGCCCACCTAATCATGAAGGGATTCACATGTAGATCAGGGGAGGTCATCATGCCTCTTTACTCATCCCTCATCAGGGCCATAATTGAGTACAATACCCCTTTTGGGATGTACCTTACCAGACAACTGCAGTAACTGGAAAGACCCCAAAAGTACCTCACCAAGAGGATCAAAGGACTCAAACAGATGCCATGTGCTGCCCGGTTAAAGAAACTCCAGCTCTACTCAGTGGCATACCGCCTGCTCAGAGGCGATCTGTGCCTGACGTATAAAGCCATGTCTAACCCGGAATTAATGGACATGCTGCACCTCAGAAAATCCAAATCCCATTGAGCTACGCGCTCGAGAGACTTGAACCTCAGCACTGAAATAAATAGGACATGCTGGAGGGACAGATTCATAACCCAGAGGCTCCCTTCACTCTGGAATAAAATCCCAGTCCAGGTTAGGCAGAGTCCCTCATTGACTCTCTTCAAGAGGAATCTTGATGAGTGGATGGGTGATTGTAGGTTTACCCCGGGTATCACTTCTGTGTCACTGTTAGACAGAGGCACAGTATACTAACCTCGAAAAGGGCACAGCAAAATTAATTTAAAATGGGTGGCGAAAGCCAAACACACTCTGTCTAGGCTTATAAATGCCCTAGGGCGGATAGCCTAGTATGAACCTATGAACCTATGAAAATGATGGGTGCATAATCAAGTAACGCAGCCACCAGCACACTACCCGGGAAAGGATGGTAAAATTACAGAATAGGCCGAAAAAGGCCTTCTTTATAAAGAAAATGTTAGTTTGAAAATGTGGAAAACTAAGAGATTTTGAGGCGACAAGAAAAAAAAAAACAATTAAGAAGTCACTTAACAGTTCTTAAAGCTGTAATACTTAAAGGAATAGCACTGTCTTTAGCTCTGTGTATAAACAAACTACTGCTATGTACATCATCACTAAACAGATATTTGAGATTGGCTATTGAAACACGACTGAACAGTTGCTTCTAAGAGTCTAACAGGAGATCTTCAAGTTGAAGTCACTGTAACACTTAATCATAACAATTGGGTCATACACCCACCTTACCTTCACCACCCAAAGCCTGAAACTAAACCAGCGATTTACTTCCTTGCAGGTAATAATGCAGATCTTGCACATGACTATATTGGTTCCCTTGTATCTCTCATGTCTGTGTACATCCACTTCAGTTCTTCCCAGTAGAATTCAGTTAGCAAGAGAGTTGGTTGTTGTAGACAACCAGCACTACTTATATGTAACTAGGAAGACAAATTCAGAGTATAATGTACCAATGAAATGAGCTTATGCAAAGTACCCTCACGAAAAATGACTGAAAAGGTCAGACGCATGCCAAATGTGTGAATCATGTGGGCTGCCTAGACTAACAATTGTCCAAGGAAATAATGAATTATAGCAAAAGAGGTGAGTGCAAAGTTTAGCCTTCAACTTTGAAATTACAATAGAGTGACAGTAGTTAAAGAAAAATAATTTAGTTTATTATTTGCAATAATAAACAACATACAGCAAATATTTTTAGTAAGTGGTAGAGCTTCAAAGGAGGAAGAAGGCTGGAAGGTAATACTTAATAACAACACAGTAGGCAGTAGTATACTTCCAGTAATGTAAATGCTGTGAAAGAAACAAAACGATGTGAAGAGACAGGGCACAGAGGCTGGGATATAGACAGCACAATTCGCTGTGCAGTTTAGCATTGGAGGCTGCAACATTCCAGGTATTAGAAATTCAAAAACATGCTCAAATAAATACAAAATAATAAATAAATAACCTGCTGGTATTGTTGTCCAAGTTTTTACCTGATTTTGACTTCAAAACGCATGCAATATTGATAAAATCATTTAACCTTGGTGCTTTCTTAGTATTAAGCATGATTTCTAATGATCCTCTAACACGTCCAACCTATTATCTAAATCAACTCCTCTATGATCATTATCTAAAACAGAATGTTTAAAAAGAGCATTATTAACTATTTTTATTCATAATGCCACAACATATTCATGCATCCCTTCAAACAAATTTCTTCTAATATTTCCACTTTTAAAAAAAAATATATATATATATGTATATATATATATATGTGTATATATATATATATATATATATATATATATATATATATATATATATATATATATATATATATATATCACATGACAAACAGCTGGCACAACCCACAACCCCTTTACTCACTACTAATATCAAGATGGGTTAAAATCAGGCTTGGTCCAATGCTGATGTATCTACACCACTTATGTCTATTACAAACATACTTGGTCTCATGTTAATATATCTACACTACTTCCTGCTATTACAAGGATATGCTCCCAACTCTTTGGCATTAACATTGTGCACATGTGAACCCTGAAGAAATTCTGAAAATTCTTTATATCCTTTCTTATCTATAAGCCTAGTAGTTCCTAACTTAGGAAGTAGTGCTGGGTAACCCATAAATACCTTCCAATTTTTGTTTAGGTATTTCTTATCCCAGTTTTATGAAACCTAAAAATAAAGGGAAATGTTTGAGTGTATTCATAACAAGAAACTGCACTGTTTCTACTATACCTGTCTTTACAGACATTCCTTCTAAAGTTCTCATCATATAAAATAGTTTTAATTAACCTATGTTTTTCTTTCATTACTGTTTGAAAAGCATTTTCTACAAAAGTCTTGGTGTACCCTCTTTCTATAAGCAAAATGTTAAATGAAATAATTTTTCTAAAAAACTGTTGTCAGATGTAATAAGGCTGGATAATATGACAGCTTGACTTTTTGTAACATTTTCAGTATATAATAGATACACACTGACCATGAATAAAACTATTGCCAAAATTTGGTTTTCTGAAGAGGCACACATAAGACAATGATTCTCCTTGCCAAACACAATAGAACTATTTAAAAAAAAAAAAAGAAGTTATGTACTCACCATAACGTTCCATCTGAGTAGGTAAACTTCATTTGTCAGCAACCTGGGGGTTACTGATCCAACACGGATTCGAGCCGGCAGCATACCAAGCAAAAAGATCTGAGCTCCAAGCTCCTCCCCCTTACCCATACTGCACTGCAACCTCCTTACAATCCTCAGATCACGTTTGCCACCTGCACCTAATAACAAAACAAACTAACAACCTGAGACACCTGACTCAAGGACAAAGTAAAGCTCATAAGTCTGAACCTCGAGCTCAGCTAAATAACCATCAAGGTCTGGGGGAAGGAGAGAGGGACTGTTGCTGACAAATGAAGTTTACCTACTCAGATGGAACGTTATGGTGAGTACATAACTTCTTTATCTGAAGTAGTTAACCTCATTTGATCAGCAACCTGTGGGACAGAGTCCCCAGCTACCCAAAATCTTGGGAGGCCCTTAAGGAAGGATATTCCGGAGCACTGCAGAGCCAAAGGCAGCCCTTCCTCTAGACACCAAATCCAATTTATAATGAGAGATAAATGTGTGAGAGGATGCCCAGGTAGCCGCTGAACAAATGTCATCCAGAGAAACTCTAGACCAGAATGCAGCAGACGTTGCCATAGAACGCGTAGAATGAGCATGAACTCCCATTGTTTCTGCTAAGCCAGAGTCTCTGTATGCTTGTAGGATACAACTCGAAATCCACCTGGTGAGAGTCACCTTTGAAACTGGTTTGCCTAGAAAAGGCTTAGCAAAGGAGACAAAAAGTTGATCAGATTTATGAAAGACAGCCGTTCTGTGCAAATGAAAACATAACTGTCTGTGAACATCCAGCAAATGAAGTTTATATTCTCCTTTGTTCTGGAAATTAGGGAAAAAGACAGGCAAATTAATGGAGTGATTAATGTTCATCTCGGAAGCAACTTTAGGGAGAAAAGAGGGATTAGTCCTGAGAGAGAAAAGAGGGATTAGTCCTGAGAGATACCCTATCCTTATGAAACGCAAGGTATGGAGGTTTGATAAAGAGAGCCTGAAGCTCCAACACTCTCCTGGCTGAAGTAATGGCTACCAAAAAAGCCGTCTTCCATGACAAGAACTTCAGATCAATGGAAGTTGCGGGTTCAAACGGAGGCGCAACTAACGCCTGAAGAACTAAGGTCAGATCCCACGGCGGGGATGAATTTCTAACAGGTGGTCTCAAAAGAAAAGTGCCTTTTAGAAAGGTCTTACAAATTCTGGCAGCAGCGAGAGAACCAAAGTTGTCCCCAGTATGAAAATGGGAAATGGCAGCCAGCTGAACCTTCACAGTAGATGAGCTGGCCCCTTGCTGAAAAATATGAGACAAGAATTCCAGTACCGCTGGAATAGGAGCGGTGAAAGGATCCAAGTTCTTTCGTGAAGCCCAAATTGAAAAACGTTTCCATTTGCTACTGTAAATCTTCCTGGTAAAGGGTTTATGTGCCACCACCAAGACAGACTTGACTCGGGAAGAGATACCAGAAGTCCTGGCAACTAGGGGAACTGGATCAGCCAAGCTGAGAGTTTGAGACTGTCCAGGTTCAGAGAAGCCATTCCCGTGTGATGAGAAATCAGATCCAGAATGGGATCCAAGATCCAGAGTGGAGCTATGAGATGAGACCTCAGGCAGGGGAACCAGACTTGACAATGCCAGAATAGGGCTATGAGGATAATCTTGCTCCCCAACCGGCGAGCTTTCTGCAGAAATTTTGTCATAAGCGGAAGTGGGGGATACGCGTAAAGAAGAACGGGTGGCCAAGCATGGACTAGAGTGTCTCTGGGGGCTTCCCCCAAAGGAGGAATTCGAGTGAAAAACTTGATGCACTTCACATTGGAAGGTGATGAGAAGAGATTGCAGCAAGGCTGACCCCACTTGAGGAAGATCTGTTCCGCTACACAAGGATTCAGAGACCACTCGTAAGGAGAGAGGATAGTTCTGCTCAATTTGTCCGCCAGTATGTTGGACTGACCTAGAATGTGCGTTGCTAACAGGAAGCGGTTGGTGGAGATTGCCCATTCCTAAACTCTCATGGCTTCTCGGCAAAGGGGTTAAGACCTGGTTCCCCCCTGTTTGTTGATATACCAGGCCACTGACATATTGTCCGACTGGATAGCAACAGTCCCCGGAGGAAGAGAGGCATGAAGGTTCTGCAACGCTAAAAAGGACTGCCCTCATCTCCAGGACATTTATATGCAGTACGGTCTCGGTCTGAGTCCATGTGCCTTGGACAGTCCTGCCCGCACAATACACCCCCCTACCCTAGGCGGCAGGCGTCCGTGGTCACTGTGGCCTGGGGTGGTGACATAAAGGGTCATCCTTCCCGAAGGGCTCGGGATTGAAGCCACCACATGAGGGAGTTCCTGCAAACCCTGCTGAGGGGAATCGGGAAGTCTAGAGGGTGGTGTAGAATAGACCACTGGGCTTGCAACATCCACTGTAGAACCCTCATGTGCAGACGAGCGTAAGGAATCAGATTGATTGCTGCTGCTATGGACCCCAAAGCTCCCAGGACTAATTCTGCTGGGGGAGCAGGGGACTGAAAGATGGCTAGCACATGCAGAGTCATGCTGTGAAGTCTGTCTGATGTTAGGAAGGCCCTGGCCTGGAAGGTATCTATCCTGGCCACTATGAAGTCTAACACTTGAACAGGCTGAAGGAAAGACTTCTTGACATTTATGGTTATCCCCAACTGGGGTGACATCTGGAGGAAGAAATTCCTGGCTAGAGAAAGTAGATGCCTGGTGGGGGCGATGAGGAGCAAGTCATCTAGGTAAAGGAAGACCTGTATGCCCTGGAGCCTCAGGTGGGCTGCTACAACTGCCATGACCTTGGTGAACACCCTGGGGGCTGTGGTGAGACCGAAGGGTAGGACCCTGAACTGGTAATGACTGGCCCCTATCCGAAAGCGGAGAAACCTCCTGGACCATCTGTCCATAAGAATATGGTAGTACGCATCCTTGAGGTCTATGGAGCACATCCAGTCCTCCTCCTGCAAGAGGGGTAGGATGGATTGGAGCGTGACCATCCGGAATTTCTCCTTGGCAACGAAAAGGTTCATTGTTGACAGGTCGAGAATCGGCCTTACGTCCCCCGTCTTTTTTGCCACCAGAAAGAACCTGGAGTAGATGCCTGATCCGGACTGGTCTGGGGGCACATGCTGGATGGCTCTTTTTTCTAACAGCTTTTTTATTTCCAAAGCCGCGGCCTTCCTTTGAGTGGGTGGGACATCTGGGAGGCACCTTGAGTAAGGGGGCTTGTTTATGAAGGGGATTGAATAGCCTCTGGATATTATCTGAAGCACCTGTCGTGATGGAATCCCATTGAGCCAGGTGCCTCAAAAAATGCCCTCCAACTGCCTCCAGAGAGGAGCAGTCGGGCAACCACTTAGGGCTGCTGTGTGGGTCAGTCGGAAAATGGTTCTCATGACCCGAAGTTCTTCGGTCCCCCTCTGCCTCTGGGCCGGCATCCACCTTGTCCCCTTCTGCCTCTGGCGGAGAAGGAGTCCTGAGCATTCCAGGCCTGCTGAGATTTCTGGAGCCACATCTTCTTCTGCCCTCGCTGGTTCCTGGAGAAGGACCTTTGAGGGGTAGAGAAGCAGATCCCGATGGCTGTCAGCGTTTTCCCGTCTTTCTCGCTCTGGACCAGCGTCTCGCGGACAGTCTTCCCGAATAGGGTCGACCTGTCAAAGGGTCCATTCGTGAAGGATGCTTGAAGGGCTCCGAGAAATCGCAAAGTCAAAGCCAGGCATGACGCCTTAAGGTGATACCGGATCCGCTAGCTCCAGCAGCTCCCTTCATGGCATTTGAAAGTAGCCGCATAGAAGTATTAGACACTGACTTGAGAGTGGCCATATGAGACGAGAAAGTCCGTTTATCCTCGGCCGACATGGACTCTGGGGGAGACTCAGCATACTCTTTGACCAGGTCCCGCTGCAGTCTGATTACATGGGCCAAGTAATTCAGCGCCCTTATAGAGAAGGTAGCTGAAGCAAAAGTCCGCTTTCCAATACGGTCCATTGCCCGAGACTCCTTGTCAGGGGGATGGACCGAAGAACTTTTCTGGGAGAGTTCCTTTTTGGTGGTCCATCATTCCGGGAATCCTTGCTCCAGAAGCTCTGTCTGCAGGGGGACTAAGAACCTTATCAGGCCTTCTGGGTATCGGCTTTACAGTGTCCGGTTCCTTCCATGCCCTGGTGGTAATCAGGTCGACCAGGGGGTCGGCTGGGGGAGACACCCAAGAGGTAGATGGGCCTGTGTCGAATGCCTCCAGGAATACCGACTCGTCTGAGGAGGGTTTTTGGGCAGACCACCCCCCCTTTGGTGGGGTATTTCCATAATGTCTCCAAAGGAGATGTCGTTGGGGGGTGATTTGGGGGAACCCTCCCCTTCCTCTAAATCGGTATCCTCGGTGAGGGACTTGGGGGAGTCCAAGTGCCTCCTTTTGTACAGGCGTTTGTGAAGGACCTCCTCAGGAGGACTGTCCGAGGGAGGCTCACCAACGAATTCATGTTCCTCCAGGGGAACTGGCTGGGGCGTCAACGACACAGGCTGTCCCTGGGGGGACTGGATGATGGAGGACAAACTGAGCTACGAGGGAGCAGGGGCAGACCCTGAGGAAAGAGCGAGGGGTCTCGATCCTCCAGAGAGAATCCTCTCCACCACGTCGAACTTCGAAGGGGAACCGGCCTTTCTAAGACAGGTGGCCGAGACCCTCGGATCCAATGAGGGGATCGGTGCCGGAGCCGAAGCGGTCAGACCTGAGATGATGGTGTGCACTGAACGCAAAAGAGCTGAAGACACACTCACCCCCTGGATCCAATGCCCAGCTCTCGACTCCGAGAGGGCATGGCCGGCATCGAGGTAGTAATAACCATCGGCGCTGACCCCCTGGCTCCGGGGCTCCTCGGATCCGAAGACTTCGAAATCCGGTGGTGGATTGGAGAAGGAGCTATCAGGGCAAACAGTGGAGCTGCACCCCCCCCCCCCAGAGTGGGGGAGGCAGCAACACTCCCATCTTCAGCTGACTTTGTAGGAATCGACCACCGAGATGCTGAGGGTAGACCTGGAGGAAGCCGCCGAAGCCGGGTGGGAGGGCCGACGCGATGATGACTTCGAGGCTGGTTGGGTTTCCTCCTCCGGCTCCAGGGAGAAATGTGGTGAACGGAGCCGTGGGGAGGAAGGCTTGGAAACTCTCAAGGGAGAAGAGACAACTTTAGCAGGAGGGGCCGAGGGGTCCAGTTCGGCCTACCGCTTGCAGCTCCTTTCTCTCTCTCGTTCTCTCTCTCTCTCTTTCTTTTACTCTCTCTCTCCCTTCTCTCTTTTTTATCAATCTTGGCCTCTCGTTCTCCTTGAGACAAGGTGGGAGGGTGAGTCCCAGACAGGGGAAGAGGGATGGCTGGCTAGGCAGCCATGGCTGACGCTACAGAGAGGGAAGGAGAAGAAGATGATTCTGTGGGTAGAAGACCTGCCAGAATCAGCTTGTTCCTCCTATCCCGTAAGGCTCGGTGGTTGAAGGCCGCACAAATCTGGCAGCCTGAAGAAAGGTGTGGAACCCCCAAGCAAATCACGCACTGAGTGTGACCATCCGTTGGCGACAGCTTATGGCCACACTTAGAGCACTTGGAAAAAGTCACTTTATGACTTTCAGCCATACTAGAGACACACACAGAGACACACACACGCACCTGAAAGAGGGAAAAGGGGCCTACTAATGGGATGGACAACTACCAAAGGTGAGGGGGGAGATAAAGGCTAGGGAGAATGACACTCGAAGAAAGGTACTAAAATACACATACACACACAAAAACTAGACTAAAAGAGAAAGTTTGTAGTAAACGATGCTACACTTGCCTGGACCTCGAAAAATCCCATGCTTGGCAAAGCCGCGGCAAACGAGATCTGGGGATTGGAAGGAGGTTGCAGTGTAGTATGGGTAAGGGGGAGGAGCTTGGAGCTCTGATCTTTTTGCTTGGTATGCTGCTGGCTCAGATCCGTGTCGGATCCGTAACCCACAGGTTGCTGATCCAATGAAGCTAACTACCTCAGATTTAATATTATTTCAACTTAGGACATAAAATTCAAAAAAGTATAAATATCTATCCGATTGTCTAGACTTGTTACACCTGACAACAAGCTTTTAGAGGAATTATTTAATTTACAATTATTATTCTTGAAGGGAATGCACAGCCATATTTTTGTGGAAGATGTTTTTAAAGCAACAAGGACTGAAAGACAAGCCCTGGGATTCAGGAAGAACCCCACTATGGGTACTAAGAACTTAGGCCAAAATGGACTGATTTGGCAATCACTGTAAATGGGATTCAGAGACATGTTAGCTATGATGAAGAAAGATCACATTATCTGCTATTTTTAATGTTTTTGAATCTTTTGGTATTGCCACTATCACTAATCTGTACTTTTCAGCAGTAAGCAACACTGGCAGCCAATGCATCATATTAGCTTAGGCACCTCTTCATGTTTTATCCACACAAGCATGCAGACACACACACACACACACACACACACACACACACACACACACACACACACACACACACACACACGCATATATTCACAGCTCTTACCTGTCCCTGAGTTTATAGAATGTCTCTGATGTAGACTCATGTTTTCCCCCATCCCTTGTAAATCTTATTGTTCAGAAACTGCTGGATAATGCTAGACCTGTTGCTTTACTAATTTTTACATGATTGGAATAAATACTTTAAATTTTTCCAAGGTGTCATCTAGTGTTCCTTCCAGCTTTGTTCAGAAGTCTTCCATTTGAAAGTTTGGTGCCCCCCATGGACACACCCATGCCCTTTATAACCATTGCTGATTTTGCCTCTACTCTTGTTCCTTGTAACTCATGGACTAGATAAGGAGAAAGTACACTTGGAGTGTCTCCTGTCTGTCACACTGTTTGACCAGCCTGGAGGTGTGTATGTCTTTGATAAATATTGAAACTCCACCTCCTTTTGCTCTGTAGCCCTCCATTTGAGGTCTGAAAGTATAGTAGGATGAGTAACCTGGCAAGGCTGGCATGTTCTCTGCAGCTTTGAACCAGGTTTCAGTGACTGGATAATTGTCAGCATCAGGCGAGGAATGCTTGCAGTGAGTGCAGTTTCATGTTAAGACTCCTAGCGTTTAGTAGCATGACCTTTAAATTTCATTTAGAAGAATTTTTCATGTTGGTAATTAAAAGGCACTATGGGGGAGGCAACAGCCTTTGCCAGAAGCCTAAAGCCCGGGGGAGACAGATGAAGACCATCTCTGGCAAAGCATCGTGGTCTGTCAGTCATGTCCTTCCAGGCTGTCAGGTACTGGATCCCCATGAATGACACCAGAAATTAAGCCAATTGTTAAAGTCAATCATTTTCTATTTGTATTGTGGCATCATTCTGGGTGATGGCAGGATGCTGCTTATGGCAAGGGACATATCCACCTGGGACACATATTCAGCGAGTTTAATCATGTGTCTCTTTGTATATGTCATAAAAGTACCTGCTGTTAAGAGACTCGAGAGTGTGCGTGATATTGCTGATTCTACCACCTGTCAAACAACTTACCGTGACTTTCTCCTTGTCTAGCCTGGTGAGGAGCACATCTGTGTGCCTCATGATACAGTCTCCTATGACTAGTATGTTGGGTTTGTAGCTGGACCTTAGAGACTGTGAGACACAGGCGTGTGTACTATGTGTGGTATTTGGTGCTGTGGATTGTGATGTGCATGTGTGCTTTTGCCTAGGAGGTCACTTTTGTTTAGGTATGTTTTTGTTGAGAACCTCTGCATATGTAGGAGTGTGTTGTACAGGTGTAGGTGGTGTTAAAGGTGTGATGCTTGTAGTGTTTGTGCAAACAATCTTATCTGCCAGATGTACTGGCTTGTGATTGAGACAGCAAGGATTCTAGTTCTTAATATAATTGCATCTCTCACCTATTGTATTCCTAGGTGGTAGCAGTAGAGGGTTCTCCATGTACATGAGGCAGTTGCTATACTGTCTCAGGATGCCATATCAACAAGACTAGCAGGAAAAACCATAGAAGATTGTCCATCCACGGTTGGCAGAATCTGTGGAAGAGAGGTTAGGGATATTGATGTGGGTACTACCTGAGGAGAGTACCTAAAGGTATGAGTAGTGCTGGATAAAATCAATACAGTAGCTGCAAGGGAGGGCCTCACTTACACTGGAGTGCTGATAAGGGATAAAATGCAGCTGAGATATCTCATAAAGGATTAAAACAGTACAGAGGCAGTGCACGACATACAAACAAGTGCAAACCTGTGCAAACGTGTGGTTTAAATACCACAAAAACAAAAGTAAAATAGAAACACTGGAAATGACCAATCAAACCTTGTTCCAGAGCTCTTAGCTAAACACCCTATGCCAGACCAGTTCCAACCACTTCACTTACTCCCAAAATGCAGGTAGGCCCCAGCCAATACAAAATGTTATAGCAGTAAACACAGGAATCACACAAACAAATCTGGATACAGCAAAACCTGTAACCAGACTATGCTAAAGATATTTAATCTCTGTTTAGGTTGATTTAACAGAGGAAAACAGATACGCACTTCAATATAACAGCAAAACAGTTCACACTCAGTTAATTAAACGAAAAACTACAGTGCAGATGTAATGCAAGTTAATAAAACAGCAGAGTTAATCAAATACAGGTGCAGTATAAGTAAGAATAAATTGAAAAATGTCCAGTATAAGTCAAAATAAATTGAAAAATGGCACTTAGTTTTGCAGATTCTCTCAGCAGCTTTGAAATCAGCACAGGGTAGATGCAGATTGCTCACCACTTTGTAGCTCGACTAAAACAAGCAAGTACCACAAAATGAAAGTAAAATATAAACACTGGAATTGACCAATCAACCCTTGTCCCTCAGCTCTTAGCTAAACACCCTATGCCAGGTATAAGCAGCTTCACAGCCACCATCCCTTTAGTTGGAACTAGCACTAATGTCCAAACCTATACCAAAAAACTATATGACACCTACATAACTGCATGGACTCAGCAATACCTGACAGGACCAAATCATCTTCCTCAAGGAAGAGTAAACTTGTCTGGTGGACAGCAGCAATAAACAAACTCTATAATAAAAGGAAAAAATGCTGTCCAGGACCAAGAAGGAGCAGGTGCCAAGTTGGAAGCAATCTCTCCCTTGTCTGAACGAGCAAATAAGGTCACTGGTGAAATCCTCTAAGGCTAACTTTGAGTCTAAATTGGCCACATCTGCTAAGGACAATAACAAGGCCTTCTTTACATACGTCCACAATATCAAAGGTAACACCCAAATCTGCTATGAACTGGTGGCCAAGAACACAGCATACACAAACACCGTAGATATAGCCAACCTGCTGGCAGACAGGTTCAGTGCAAACTTCACCCCCCATCCCCCAGTCAGTAAAACTGGACATCTCCAGCATCTGCTCCCCTCCCCTCATCACCAGGAAGCAGGTCTTTAACACCCTCTCAAAGGCAAAAAATACAGCTTCCATGGGACCCGACAACATCCCTGGCTGTGTCCTACATGATCTCAGGCATGAGCTCTCAGCACCATTAGGCACCCAATTCAACCAAAGCCTGAGCACTGGCTTCATCCTAGCCGAACGGAGGACAGCCACTGTTATTCCTCTACACAACGGTGAAGCGTCCACTGATCCAGGCAATTACATGCCCATCAGCCTAACTAACCTGATCTGCAAGGCCATGGAAAACATTATCATTGACCTTATAATCAAGGACAATTGGCAACCTCCAAATGCTTGACCCCACACAGTTTGGTTTTGTCAAAGGTAGATCATGCCTGTTAAACTTGGTTGACTTCTTTGAAATAGTCACCAAAGCCATGGACGAGGGGAAGATGGTGCACACTGCCTACCTTGACCTAGCCAAAGCCTTCAACACTATACCCCACTTGGGCATAATAGATAAGCTCTCCCAGCTAGGCATCAACCCATATGTTAGCAGACAAATAGCTAACTGGCTCACTGATAGAACTCACTTAGTCAAAATAGGGGAAGCCACCTCTAGTAGTAGACCCATAATGAATGGCATACCCCAAGGATCACATTTGGGGCCTCTGCTGTTTCAGATATACTTTTCTGAGCTGCAAGCCAAAACCAGTAGTCTGTGGCTGACCAAGTTTGCAGATGACTGCAAGATGGGTGCTGTCTTAAATTCCTCTAGTGATGTGAACATCCTTCAACAGGGTCTTACCCAAGGTAATGACTGGTGCCAGAAGCATGGTCTCAAACTGAATTCCAAGAAATACATCATTATCCCCTTTGGGGAAAATGGCGTCCCCACTAATTATCACATTAATAACAACATACTAAGCACGCAATCAGCTGTGAGGGACTTGGGCACCCAGGTTGATAGTAACCTGACTTTTGACACCACGTTGCCTCTGTCATATGGAAAGTTTTCTATATGACCCACCTCAAAAGTAAGGATATTCCATCCTGGAACAAGGAGGTCATAACATCCCTGCACTCCTCCCTTATCAGACCCATTATTGAGTATAATGCCCCCTTCAGCATGTACCTTGCCAAGCACATGGAGCATCTGGAGAGACCACAGAGGTTCCTGATCAGGAAAATCCAGGGTCTCAAACACCTATCCTATACAGATAGGCTAAAAGCCCTGCCCCTCTACTCAGTCTCATACAGACTACTCAGAGGTGACCTGTGGCTGGCATACAAGGCCGTCTCAGACCCAGCCTTGATGGAGTTGCTGCATATCCATAAGTCAAACTCCACTCGTGCAACCTGCATGCAAGGCCTCAACCTGGTCTGTGACATTACTAGAACTTGTTGATGGGACAGATATGTGTCCCAAAGACTTCTCATCTGTGGAACAGACTTCCTCTCCATGTCAAGCAGAGTACCTCACTAGCCCTCTTTAAGAAGAACCTGGACAACTGTATGGGAAATAGAAAATACAACCCTGGGATCCCACCTGTGTCCCTGGTGGACAGGGGAAACAGGTGCTGACGTTATGGGACTACAGGCGAAATTCTTGGCTAGGCTTATAAGGGCCTCCAGACCAATAGCCTGGCATTGTCCTATGAACCTATGAACCCATTACAGTCAATAAATAATGCCAGACATTAAAGAGTTTCTTACTTCATGTAGCTAAGAAAATAGATGAGGCTACAAGCCCACCTCTGTTAGCATAGTGGTAAAAAGTTGTGTATTGTTAGGAAGTTGCTTTCTGTATCAAAGGTACAGGGTTGGAATCTTTTCTCCCCATATTATATTTTAACTTTTTATGTGCCTTAAGTTAAAAACTACAATGCTGCCAGTTTGTCTAGTGATAGTACAGATGACAAAATGTTACTAAGGAGCTGTGTTATGTTACGTGCCAAAGGTACAGGGTTCAAAGCCTTTTTTTCCTCTGGTGTTCTGTTTCCTCTTTAACTAACTTTAGGTAATATTTAAAGAGTAACCTTAGTGCCTAGTGGTAGAACAGAGGATCTGTGCTATGGGCATAGGATTTGAACTTTTTTTAAGTGACTTAGGATAATATTTCAAATCCCTGGTGTCTACTGTCTTTCTCTCCCCAAACCCATACATCCCTCATGCTTCAAAACTACAGTTCCATTAAGTTATTATATACTTTTGGTTTTATACTTAAAGGGTATCCTGGTGCTAGTGTCCCTTTACTGGTATTGCAGAATTTGTTGTTAGTCTTGGGAAGTTTAGAAGTATGATAACGCCTATAAATGCACACACATATATGCACACACACTCACACATACCTGAGACCACTCAGCCCTCTGCAATCATTCACACATGCAGCCACACATGTATACACACATAGACACTCAAACACAGGCACACCGCCACTATCTTCCCACTAAACATACGATAACCTGTTCGCAATTACCTTTAATGGGATCTCACCTACTGAAAACTGATGAATGCAAATTTTGGCTGAGTTAGTTAACTTGGCCAACTGAGCTATCATAAGCAGCTGAGTAATTCACTGGCAGTTCATGCTAAGCATCACTGGCAGCATAACGTTTGTATCTGATGTTGTCTTTTCTGTCTGTTCCTCAACTGATGGGACAGAGTCCCCAGTTGCTTGGAACCCTAGGATGGTCTTCATGGAAGGATGTTCCGAAGGACAGCAGAACCAAATGCTACCCTGTCCCTGGAAAAAATATCCAATATGTAATGAGCAATCAATGTATGAGCATTAGACCAGGTGGTAGCTGCATGAATGTCATAAATTGAAGGCCTAGACAAAAGGTGGATGAAGTGGAAGCAGACCTTGTTGAATGTATTCTTGGAGATTTCTGTAAGGTCAGACCTTTATCGTTATAAATATGAGAAATACAATCCATGCTCCATCCAGCTAACATCACTTTTGACTCAAGTAGTCCTAATTTTTCATTAGAGAATGAAACAAACAATTGGCTTGATTTCTTAAAAGATTTAGTTCTTTGAAGGTAGAACCTAACCTGTCTATGTACAGCCAACAAATGAAGCATGTGTTCTTTTTTACTGGCAAATTTAGGAAAGAAAAATGAAAAGTTAATAGTTTGATTGAGCAGAGTCTTTAAAGCTACTTTAGGTAAAAATAGGATGGACTGGTGCATAGGGAAACTGTCTTTATGAAAAATTAGGTATAGTGGCAGACAAGTTAATACCTGGAGTTCAGATACTCACCTGGCTGAAGTAATGGCAGCTAGAAAAATGGTTTGCCAAGACAGAAACTTTAAGCTGCAGGTTCAAATGCGGACTGTGTCAAGGCCTATAGCAGCACAGTAAGATTGCAAGGGTGGGGGGGGGGTGAGACCTTTAACAGGCGGTCTTAGATGAAAGGTACCCTTGAGAAATGCTTAACATAATTTGAGAGAAATCAAAGAAGAAGAATTTGGCCTATATGGAAGTTGGAAGTAGCAGCCAGCTATACTTTGTTACTTGCCCTGCTGTGGAAAATTGAGGCCAGAAAGTCTAGGATTGTGGGAAAGCAGGCTGAGAAAGGATCCACATGTTTTTCACTAGCCTAGATAGAGAATCTTTTTCATTTACTCTTAAATAGCTTCCCAGTTGGGACCTTTTGGGATGATGTAAGGATGTGTAGAACCTGAAAGGAGAGCCTGGACTGCCTAACCATCATTGAAGTGGGGAATCCACGCAGTGACCTTGAAGGCCTGAATTTCCAGAGGAGGCAGCCCAGAGGGATGAGTGAGAAGATCCAGACTCTGATCCAGAACCTAAGGAGGACATATTAAATGAGGCCAATGGAAGGGGAAGCACATCTGTCAAGGCCAGAAAAGGGTAATGAGGATGACCTTGGTCTTCCCCTGCAATGCTTTCTGTAGAAACTTTGAAATAAATGGAAATGGCAGATATGCATAAAGGTAACCGGGGAGGGGACAAAGTGACCAGGGAGGGGGCCAAAAGTGAATCAGAGCATCCCTTGGTGACTATTGAACTGACAGAATACAATGTAGCATTCTCATATATAATCTCGCCATTGAAACCAGAGCGACTGAAGCAGCCACGGACCCTAGTAGCTGCAAAACCAACTTGGTTGGAGGAGGTTGACAAAATGCTAGTAGCAAGGCTAGATTCTGTAGCGTGGCCAATCTCATGTGTGGTAGCCTTGCTATCTGAGAAATAGTATCCAGAAAATTGGCTAGGCTTAAAATGGCTCGCAAGGGCAGTTAGCTTAGTACTAATCTATGAACCTATAAGCAACTATGAACTCCAGGACTTGTGTGGGGGAGAGATATGATTTGTTGTAATTGACCTTGATGTCCAGTTTGGAGCAGAGCTAAAGAAGGTAGGATCGCAACTTGAACACTTTGAGCAGTAAACAAGATCTGAGGTAATGTTGGGGTTTGAAGGGGGATTATGGCTAAGGAGAGTAGCCTGAACTATGGATCTTAAGTCTGAAGAGTGGCTGAATTCAGATCCAAGGTCAGATCCGAAACCCATCAGGTGAGTTATAGAGTAAAAAGACAGCATCAGATTCAATTTTATAGGATAACAGCTTTAGGCAGAATGTATCAGCTATGGTAGCAACAGTACTGTTTTCTTTTCCGAATATACTGAGGTGCTTCCTTTGACTTTTAAGTTTATGAAATAGGGGTAAGATATATTTTAATTGAAAACTGGAAGGTATTTGTGGGTTGCCCAGACTTTTTTCCTAAGTTAGAATCTTTTATAATTTCATGATGTTTCACACAAGCACAACAGTGATACCAAACAGGGAGGAATATATCCCTGTAAGAGATGTAAGTGTTGTACATATATTAACATGGGTCAAGTCTGTCTGTAATAGATGTAAGTGATGTAGATACAGCAGCATTGGACCATGTCTGTTTTTAATATATCTTGATTTTACTACTGCTGCTGCTTGGAGATGTAATTCTAATAGTGAAACCGCTGTGTATTGTGCTAGCTGTTTATCATCTGATATTTTTTAAACTGGAAAAACTAAAAAGGTTTTTTGAAAGGATAAGGGAAGAATTTATGACATTCAGAATACAAACTAGAATAATGATATTTTTAAAGTGTTTTCTCATGCTTCCATGACTTTGCTTTTGTGACACCAGTTGCGCATAAGCACCAATTAGGAGTTTCATTTCATTGACTGATGCTTTGAATGTAAAAAAAAAAATCCTTGACAAAATTTATTTTCCCTGTGCTGATGCCACTGAAATTTAAAGGTTATCTTTAACCTCAGTGACATCAACTAAGGTATCACACGAGCTGTATCCATAGACTTTAATGGACACAGGCAGAACATGAGCAAAAACATGTCCACTGAAGTCTATGGATGTTTGCCTAACATAACATCACACCTGCAAACACTAAATGTATTTGAGCCATGGTTTTAATAAAAAAGGTTTTCAGAGCTTTTTGTCAAAAAGCACACCAAATAAATAAGGTTAGTCTACACCAAAATGCATAACAGCACTTCACTAACCCAATGCCACAATGCTGTAGTACAAAATGTCAAAACGCTTTTAGCTTTCAATGAGATGTATACACTTTTAAGTTTGTATTTTTTATTTTAGTGTTGATGATAACCATACAGGATATAATTTAGATAATAAGTTCGAAGCATTGGAGGTACATTGGTAAATCAAGTTTACTGGCAATAAAGTACATGGATTGAATGATTTTGTTAACATTAAATGTATACTGAATGCAAAATTAGTTAAAAAACATTGACAATAATGTGAGCAGTTCATTTATTCATTACTATTTATTTAGTTAGTTAGTTACTGAACATAATTCATTATCATCTTTTTTTGGTAAATAACTACTCATTAAATTTTTGGGTGAATATAGATTGTATTTTTTGCATGTTTACATATATATTGAGTATATTTTTTATGTTTTAATATTTTTTAATTTTTTATATCATGTGAAGTGATTAGTCACTAGTTTATATAAGTATTTCTGTCTCTTTATTGTCTCAGTTCTGAAGAAACGTTCATAAGAAGAAAGAGCTAAACTGAGATTTATTTTATATTATTAAAGTGTCCCTTGCTTAGGTGATACTTTATGTGACTTATTTGATTCTGTTTTGTTTTTATTTCTGCTGAAGGTTATATATTTTTTTCTGTTTTGTTTTCTTAGTTCATAGGTAAGTACTAGGCTAGCTGCCCCTGTGGGTCTTTTTAAGCTTAGCCAATTTCCCTCAAAGGTGAAAATCAAACCCTATATCTTGTGATCTGTGAGGTAAACATCTTAACAATTATCCTAAGCCCCCCACCCTTAGAAAATACTAGGCTATCAATCAGCAGACTACTGCAAACTTAGTGAATAACCAAAGATCAGAATCAAACTTTGTACCTTGTAGCTATGAAATAAGTACCTTAACCATTATACCACCATCCTCCCCCTTACTACAGTAACTTGTTATAGTTAATACCGATATACCCATGTACAGTAGATGCAATAATGAGCAGGAGGACTAATAAGTATTCCTTGCCTGCTGGGTCAAAGCATTGTGCTTCAGTGGATTAGCAGCAGCTGCAGAGAGATGTGACAAAGTATGTGTCTGTAAACATACACTGGATATAAAAGGTGTATACACCCCTATTAAAATGCCAGGTTTTTGTGATATAAAACAATGAGACCACAATAAATTATTTCAAAACGGGTGTGCACACATATGCAACCAGCTTATTATACGTTTTTTATTTTTTATATTTTTCCCCTAGCAGATTTGTTTGTTTTTCAACTGAATTGTACAGGTTATAAGTCACATTAAAGGTGGGAAAAGTTTTGAAATGATTTACTGTGGTCTCATTTTTTATATCACAAAAAAACTGGCATTTTAGCAGGGGTGTATATACTTTTTATATCCACTGTATATACCTGAATGTACCCAAGGGATGCAAGCAGCATGGAATGTGTAAAGTTCAGTATAACACTACATTGCTCTAAGGTTAGTATAGTTAAAAGTGTTGGAAAGGTAAATCAACTAGAGTTTCTGCATCAGTAGCACTTATTTATCTTGACACGGTAGGACTTCAGCATCTTTTTGAATGCTTGCAGGTCAGATTTTTCTTTAAGTTCCCTGGAATATTGTTTCAATAAGTTAGTGCTCTTCTGGAGAAAGCTCTTTCAGTGATGGCTAATAAACGATGGCCTAGCTAGCAGCAGTACATCTGTACTACTTGTTTCTCAATATGTGTTTGCTTTTAGTGGTGTGCAATAGCTGCCATTAAGAAATTTGAAGATGAGTATGTTTAAAATAGGGAAGTTCTTGCTTAGCCACTTACATTTTATCTGCTAGTGCAGTAGTGCTGTCTATGGTTTGCCAGATGCACAAATCTGATAACTGTATTGTCGGTTATTTGAATTAGTGTGGTGTTTCAGGGAGGCAGTTGGGAAAAGAGTGGGAAGTCATACTTGAGTTTGGTTCATAGGTTGGTACTAGGCTATCGGCCCTAGGGCCTATACAAGCCTAGCCATAACAATTCCCTGGCTATTTCTTCCCACAGTATTTACTTCCCTGGACCCCTGTCTAGCAGGGCGACTGACATGATCCCCGGGGTGAATTTCCTATCTCCCATCCAGTCATCAAGGTTCCTTTTGAAGAGGGCCAAAGAGGCTCTCTGCTTGACATGTATGGGCAGTCTATTCCAGAGTTTGGGGAGTCTCTGGGTCAGGAACCTATCCCTCCAGCATGTTTTGTTCATTGTGATGACAATGTTTAGAACCCTGGAGCGTGTGTCTCTGAGGGATTGGGATTTCGTTAAGTGTAGCATGTCCAACAGCTCTGGGTTTGACATGGCCTTGTATGTTAAGCAGAGATCGCTTCTGAGTAGACGATATGCGACAGAGTATAGGTGGAGTTTTTTTAGACGGTCAGCATACGGCATCTGCTTTAGGCCTGTGATTCTTTTAGTGAGGTATTTCAGCGGCCTTTCCAGTTGTTGCAGATGTCTTGAGAGGTACATACCAAATGGGGTATTGTATTCTATAATGGGTCTAATGAGTGATGAGTACAGTGGGACAATGACCTCTTTTTTACTGGATGAAAAGCCCTTAGTGATGAGGTGTGCTACACAGAACGATTTCCTGACTGTTGTGGCGATGTGGTTATCAAAGGTGAGACCACTGTCCACTTGTGTCCCTAAGTCTCTTATCACACTTTCTGTGTTTAGTGTACTGCCACCTATGTGGTAATTCACGGGTAGTTTGGGTGGTATCAGCCCACTGATGGCAATAATACACCTGCTTATGAGGTGAGAAGGCCTGAGATTTTGCAAGAGACATCTAAGCCATTCTAATACGTTGTTAACTATTGTCTCTGTATGTGCAGTAAATAAGTTCTGATCTAACATTAATCTTCAGTTTATTTGCAGTTAACCCCTTCCACAGTAATGAGAAATCTTCCTGAAGTTCTTTGATAAGGCAACTTGCATTTTTGCTGGATTTAGTGATTATTATATGATCTGCATGTAGAAGACAGTTTAGTTCCCATGACATATCTTTAATGAATAATGAAGATAAAAGAGGTCCTAAAAACTGACCCTTGTGGCACACCCATACAGATAAAAAACAGTGCATTGCTTGCTATTTCCCTGAAAGTTCTTCCAGTGAAGTAATGTTTAAACCAGTGTTTGACTTCATTTGAAAAGCCAATGGTGGATAATTTGTGAAGTAGCATTGTTTGGTTGACTGTTTTAAAGGCTCGTTTCACATCAAGAAAGACCACAGTTGTTAAGAAGCGTTGATCTTTATTAGTGTAAATTTGATTTACAAGTAGTTATAAAGTAATCATTGTGCTATAGTTAGGCCTGAGACAATGCTGCCTTATCTGTAAGTATATTGTATTTTATAATATATTCCAAGATGTGGTCGAATACCAACTTTTCGAGTATTTTGGCAAATGGGCAAAGATTGGTAACTGTTCAACAGATGTAGAAGAGGGGTTGGGAGCACTGAGCAGACAAACAATTAAAGCTGTGTGAGATACAGTACTCGAGTGATAGATTGTAAATAAAGGAAACAGTGCAGCAAAGCAAGTCACTTCCTAGCTTTATTATACTGATATGGATAGTGTGGAATTGTAGGTTGTAATTTCAGTTGAGTTTGTCTATGAAATTGTATGCCTGTGCCTTGCTTATTTTGGGTATTGCAGGTATTTGTGCATGGGAGTGGAAGGTGTTGGAGTTAGATATTGCTGATCAGTGATGCATAGAAAATAAGTGGGTTGGCCAAATTCTGCATATCTTTATTTGCTATTTCATATTTCAGTAGAGTTTGTTTAGGAAGTTTAGGGCAAAAACATAATCATTGTATAGGTGTTTGACCAGTCACAGAATTGCTTGGGATTGCCTACTTTTTTTGCTTGAAGCTCTCTGAAGTATGTTGCTTTATGACTGCTGATACTGATTCTCATGTCTCTTTGAAATCTGATGTACTCATTATGATTGGGTTTATAAACAGGATCAGCTTTCCATAGTTTCTAATCACTCTCTGTGTTCGATGTGATGTTTTAATTCACTAATTAATCAGATTGTCCTATACCTTTTTTGAGGGGGTATACTTTATCTTGAGTGGGTAACAACAGGTTAAAGAATTTAGATATGGCAGTGGTTGCATCTGTGCAGCTGTAGACCTTACTTGAGTCAGTATTCTACAGTTTCACTATGTGAATCTTGTAAGAATTGTCAGGAATATGTCATATGAGTTTAGTTCCAGGGTGGGGTAATTTTGGTACTCTAAAAGACCAGGAAAAGACAGTGATCACTAAATTAGTTTGGTAGCATTGTATATTTTCAATTACATCTAGTGTAACGTATTTCCCACTGGGCGGACATGGTCTTTTTCCTTGAATGAGGAGCTGAGCCAGACAAAAAGAGGAGACTAGTCTTGTAAGGTGATGCTGATTTTTGCCCACGTTTAGTTCAGAATAACAATTTTTTGGGACACTGTAAAAGTAGAAAATGAAAGTACAGTTGTGTAAGTTGAGCTTGTCATAACAGTACATATTCGAATGATCACTGCTGCAGTAGTCGTAGCTACATGGGTTATAGCTTGCCAAGGATATAACAGCCAGCCAGCTTCCAAAGCTTCAGGACACCTTCCACAGACCCAAACTGTCAGGCAAGGCCAGGGCGGGAGGGTGTCACAAGGTCTCTTGAATAGTCATTAAGACTTGTTGAAGCATCCTTGGTTTTGGGAGGTTTGAGACTTCTTTTTGGAACTTCCTTGCCACTTCTTCTTAAATGTCTGTTTACCTGAATTCTATTAAGACTGTTTATTCTGTTTTTTGCTGAAATTAGATGAGGAAAAAAAAATCCTTGAACAATTTGGAAAAGGAGGGCTGAAAAATCTTAGAGATTCTCTTGATCAGCTTGCCCCTATCATCACACTTTTGATCACCTCTGCAGCAGAGGGGCTAAACACTAAATCTCTATCAAATGGAGAATCTAAATAACATCTAGCAGGTTCTGAGAATGCAGCCAAGCAAACCTCCTTAAAATCATACCAATGGCCTTAGCCCTGGAAGAATTATCAGCAGAGACATACACACACCGCAAACAATGTGTAGTGTGACCTGTGCAATATAAGAAACAAAGTTATTTAAAGCAGAATTTTCTTCACAAGAAAAAAGTCAGAATAAACTTCAATATATAGACCTGACAATTTAAAATTCTGAAATTCAAAGTTGCAGAAGTATACACCTGCAATATAAGAAACAAAGTTATTTAAAGCAGAATTTTCTTCACAAGAAGAAACTGTAGACAAAACATTTCTCATACTTTTACAATGTCAGAATAAATTTCAATATATGAGCCTGACGATTTAAAATTCTGAAATTCAGAGTTGGAGAAGTATACACTTTTCCCCATATCTATCAATAATTTTTCCATCCTTATTAGAAAGAGTAGGATTGGAATTAACTAATTGCTTAGCAGCAGAGGAGTCAACTAAGGCTATGGCTGCTGGGTTAGGTTTGGGAATAGTGTATAAAAACTTAAAAGACTAAGGTACTTTATACATCCCGTCTGCCTTTTTAGGGACAGCTGACTATCAGGCAAATTGCAGGCAGTAATCCACACATCCTCTAAAGCAGACAGGACGAGACAGGAAGAATGGGTGTAGGTTGTGGAAAATCCTTCTGTAACAACTCACAGTATTTTGAGGGACTGAGAAACCTCAGTGTTTCTCCCACTGAAAGCACTGATATATTCTATCAATAGACTCAAAAGAGAACCCCCATAGGGAGAATCGGAAAGTGAGCTCTCCTCCGACTCTGAATCAGAAATCTGAGAACAAAACCCTGGATCCATCCCCGTATATTCCTGTTCAGATTCAGAATCTTTTATCTCTTTAGGATAGGAGGCATCCCTCTTTCTTTTACCGGAAACTATTCTACAAGAAGAATCAATAGCCTGAATCAAACCAAGAGCCAGTCCCAGTAAACTACTCCTATCCAAACAAATCTGAGAAGTACATACATGCTTGGTTTTCTGATTCTTTTTGACAGGAAAAATGGGGCCAACCATTTTACCAATGGTAGCCTCTGCACAGCATTCTGACACAACAGGGGAAACCTTCCCTGTTCCCTCTCCCTTGCCCACTGAGGGGACCCCAATCAGCCGCAGAGAATGTGGCTTACCCCTGTTCCATAGTGGCTGTAGGTGCTACATCAAAGGGTTTCGGGGAAAAGATGAGTGGTCTGAGGTAAAGCAAATGGCCACAGCAGTGTTACACACCTGCGGCTGAGGCAAATTGTTAGCCTGTTCTGGTGCCAAAGGCTGTTTGCTTAACTTTTTCTTTTTGTGGCTGGAAGAAGGAATGACTGTGGAAGTGACAATCTGTTCCATGGTCAAGACAAAAATGGTGCCTCTTTCTTGGTGAAAACGAGCAACAATGCCAGTAAAACTACCAGTGCAAAAAAGTTACTTTTTTAAAACAGAAAAAACACAGTAAAAATCACTTTCTAACACTATGGCAGCCACACAACCTAAAATAAACACAATTTCTCCACAGAAAATAGTTTATCAGTTAGATAACACTACTTTAAACAGGCAGAAACAAGTGTTCTGTTTAAAAGTGCATTACAGTCTTGAGACAATCTGTTACAACACAATACTCCTAGCTTCAAAGTAACTTTCCTGAAGAATAAAGTAATAAAACATCAGTACCAAATAAGATAATGGAATTTTTCCCCTAAAGGTAACTTATCTACCCAGCTAAGGAAAGCACTAGCCAACCATTGATCCTCAAAAGCTTCAGAGAAGCATACTCATTGGCGTCAGTAAAGATCTGAAGGGTTTCACGCCCAGACTTGTCTTTTAGCTAGTTCAGCTCAAGCTGTTAGACAGTCTGCGTGCTTGGAAGGTGCCCTGAAGCTTTGGAAGCTGGTTGGCTGTCATATCCTTAGCAGGATATAACCCATATAGCTAAGGCTACTGCAGCAGCGTTCAATATGAAGAAAATTAAAGAATGCTTTGAATAGTGTAGAAGTTAGATGGGGAGGAATGCATATCACTATAATAAATATTCTGGCATATGAACCTCAATGTATCTATATGTGTAGTTAGACAGGATTTTTGTCTGAGACAGAGTTAGTTATAGCTATAAGCTTTGGGTTTAGTTTTGCCGTTTTTATCAGCTAATACTGCAGAACCCCTTTCTGGCTTCTGTCTGATTCTATTGTTACAATAGAGGGTATATTTTTCTTGGAAGTCTGTGGGAATTAAGAAGTCATTTTTTTATGTATGTCTTTGTGATCGGACATGTTTTTTGTTTTTATGTATGGCAGACCACAGTTCAAACTGGACCTGTTTGTTATAAAGAGTGCAGGCATTTGCATAGCTTATAGTCAGGCCCTTAACATGAGAGGACTTTTAGAGTGTGGATCACTGTTTGGGACAGGCTCAATATTGCCAGACTGCAGTAAAGTGACCAATATACTGATTGTTAGAAGTAAGGAATTTATTGACTAGTGCTAATTGATTAGGGCACTGTTCTTCTAAGGAACCTGATGATTTGGATATAGGAAGGTTTTGTTTATGGGCCAAGGAAGTTAGAAAAGTTAGCCCACTATGACTGGATGGTAATTTACAAAGCAGGTTTAAGTTGTTGAAACCTAGTAGTTACATATAGAACAGGTGTTGTGTCTGTAATAAGTGGATTGTGCAATAGCTTTAGAGTAGCAGTATGGGAATTGCTAATAAGAGCATGTTAAACACTGGGGAACAGAGCTAATTAATTTTATGGGTCAGTGACCAGAGCAGCCAGCAGTAACTAATTAATTTTATGGGACTGGGACAGAGGTGCAAGAATTAGGGATGCGAAGCTGTACAATCTGAAAAGTAAGGCAGCAAAGTGGTTGCCGAAACTGGTAGCTATGAAGTATGTTGCATAGTAGTTGTCTGTTGTGATGTGGCTGTAGCCTGAGAGGATGAACAGTGGTAGGCAGAAGGAGACTGAAGAATGACTGGTCAGTTAGATGGTATAGTGGAGGAAAAGGAGTGTGTCAGATCAGTTATACTGGTGAGAGTAGAGGTGGGATTACTAATGCTAGCACTGGTTGGGAGATAAGTAATGGTAGTGCAGTAATGAGAATATAAAGAAGATGATGTTGGGAGTGGAAAGATAAGGATAGGGTACAGAAGAGAAGGACAGATGAGCCAAGTGGGGCTGTGTGGAGTCGGTTACACCCAGGTTCGCAAACTTGCCAGAAAAAATCAGTGAACCTGCTAACAGATAATCTTTCTCTCTCTATTTAGACTCATACCCTGTAAGATGCAGTATGCAAAAGTTAGCTTGGTGGAATGGAGACAAATATGTCTTAAGAAGGAGTGGGTGTAATAGTATGAACAGAACAGCATTTAAATTAAATTAAACTTCTGCAGCGGTTCTGGGACTTTTCTGCTTTTTACTACATTTTGTTCTGCAGACTTCCTTGTACTTAATGACTCGTGTATCATTAAAGTTTTATGGTACAGTTTGCGCTTGGCTTCAGATACGGGGAGTAGACGGTGTACGTTAGATTTCTGTTATAGTTAGTGGTCTTTGATTAAAATGCCATTTCATCAAATTCAGAGTAATTAAAACATATAGTCAGAAGTGCCTAGCGAAAGATGTTTCAAATTTATTTTATTTTTTATTTTACATTTGTTGACCGGGCTAGTCTAGCTGGATATATGTCCATTTTCAGTAGAGGCCCGGGGAGAAAAGCTCCAGTAATTAAACACATTATATGAAGATAGACAATTCAAATAGTAAGGCGTAAATGAGGGATAATTAATACACATATTACATAAAGTAATGGTAAATACAAAGTAAATAGTCAAATGTCTTGAGAAAGAAAACTTTTTTTTTTCTTCCAAGGAGTATTTCATAAGACTGTGTGCATGTCATTAAGGGAGAGCTAACAAGGCTATAAGGAGCAGAGATTGCAGGAATTTATTAGGAAGAGAGGACAGGGAGGTAAAAAAGGAAGTTAATCTGGGTTGGTGCAGGAGCAAAGCCAGTGATTATTGAGATGAGTTTTCAGCTGCTTTTTGAAAAGTGGAAGGGAGGACAAAGACAGGATAACATACGGTAATTTGTTCCACATTTTGCCAACTGAGTTGGAAAAAAGACAATCACCTGCAAAGATATTGGGTTTGGTTGTATTAATCATTAGTTTGTTGGAAGAACGTAGATGTTTCAGGTTATTGTAGGGTGAAATGAGGCTAGAGAGTATTGGTGTTTTAGTTGGTTGGTAAAGGATTTCGTGAGCTATTAAGAGCTGCTGAAGTGTGAGTTGGTTCTGAAGTTCCAACCAGCCTGGTTTTCTTAGGTTCAGGCATTGGTGGGTTTTAAATGAGGATCCAGTTGCAAATCGAGCAATATTATGGTAGGAAGTTGCTAGTTTCTTAAGGTTGTTTTTGGAGAGATTAGTGTATATGGGGGAGGCATATAGTAGTGTACAGATAAGGTGTGATCTGGCTAAGGTGGTCCTTGCTTCAGGTGAAAGGAAGGGTTTGATACTATAAAGGGATCCGATTTTTTTATTAACTAATTTTATTGTGCTATTGATGTGAGTCTCAAAGCTGAGATTATTGTCAATTGTTATGCCTAATAGTTTAGTTGTTGTTTCAGGAGAGATGAGAGTGCAATCAATGGAAGAGAGAGTAAAGTTTAGTGGGGCAGATCTACGAGTAGATGAGAACAATAGCAATTTAGTTTTCTTGGGGTTAAGGAGTAGACAATGATCAGAGAACCATTGTTCAACAGTGTTAAAAGCTTTTTGAGTGATAGAGTGTAGTTCAGTTTGTGAATTAGCGGTACAGATAATAGTAGAATTGTCTGCATATTGTATACAGGTGGTATATGGGATAGCTAATTGGAGGTCATTAATAAAGATGGAAAATAGAAGGGGGCCCAAGATAGAGCCTTGAGGTACACCTAGAGATGTAGGGAGTAGATTGGATAGTGCATTTTTCCAGAGAACTGCCTGTTGGCGGTTTTCTAGGTAAGATGTAAACCAAGTTAAGGAAGGAGGATCAAGTGAGAAAGATTTTAGTATGTGCAGAAGAAGTTTATGGTTTACCATGTCAAAAGCTTTAGATAAGTCAACAAAGATACAGGATGATAGGTTGTTATTGTTACAGTTATAGTTGATAGAGTTGGTAAAGGAGAGTATGGCTGTGGTAATACTGTGGGAAGGTCTAAATCCATGTTGACAGTTTGCAAGTAGGTTGTTATGCAGAAGGTGGCTTAGAATTTGCTTATGGATACATTTTTCTGTGATTTTAGTTATAGGTGATAGGAGTGCTATAGGACGAAAGTTAGAGAAGTCATTTGATTTACCTCCTTTGTGAAGTGGGATGATGTGTGATATCTTCCATATAGAGGGGAAAATACCTTCCTTTAAGGATCTATTAATCAGAATAGAAATGGGATAGGCAATAGCTTTGGCACCTATTTGTAAGAATTCTGCAGGAAGTTTGTCTGCAGAAGGAGTGGTAGGTTTGAGTTTTTGGAGCAGTGATAAGATATAGGAGGTAGATACATGTTGTAAGTGAAAGGAAAGAGGTAGGCTTAGAGTAGGTAAGAGTAGCTTAGAGGTGTCAGGAGATAGGTGACTGGCAAGAGATTGGATAGTATTAGTGAAGAAAGAATTAAAGTCGTTAGCTGTTTGTGTGGGATTCTCTGGGTCGCATCCCTGGGGTTTGGGTGTGATAGATTGGCCTGGTGATAAGAGATTATTAATACTGGTCCAGAATTTTTTGGGTTCTTTTTTGGAGGTGTGTTGTAATAGAAGATAATAGTTCTTTTTGTCTAGTAGGATGGCTTTTTTTGTACTGTTTCTAAGTTCTTTGAAGTTTTGGTGGTCAGTTAGAGTCTTAGTTGTACGCCATTTAGCCCAAGATTTGTTTCTGAGGGATATTTTTTGCCTAGTATTATTGGTCAGCCATGGTGCTGCTTTAGTTTTGGTTCTAATAATGCGACTTGGGGCATGAAGATCTAGGATTGATAAGAATGTGGAATTAAAATATTCTACTGCTTCATTAAGAGGGAGATATTTTAGTGGGGACCAATTACATTGTATTAATACAGCTAGAAATTCTTCAGGGTTAAAATGCTTTTTTGAACGTAGTGTCCTGTATGTGGTAGGTAAAACTAGGTTGGTTTTATGCCTAATGACATAAGTGAGTGAGTGGTCACTGAGATCATCAGGGAGAGTACCTGATTGGTAGGTTTGTTGAGGAGTATTTGTAAGAATCCAGTCTAAGATGGTTTCATTATTGTTGGTATTATTAGTTCTGGTAGCACTGTTTATAAGTTGTGTAAAGCCATAGAGGTTTATGTGGGAGGTAGGATTTGTACTATTACAGGAAAACTAGTCTATGTTGAAGCCACCTAGGACTAGTGTTTCTTGAGGGAGATAGATGGAGAGTGAACTAAGGATGCATTCAAGTGCGTTAATATTATTCCCTGGGGGAAGGTAAATACATATGATATTTAAGGCTTTAGTACTGTTGATTTGAAGTTTAGAGCTGATAATTTCAGCATTGTTGCCAAATGGTTTTGTTAATTGCATCAAATGTGGGGGCATTATTGTACCTACACATTTTTTACTTAAATATACTTGTTACATGGTTGTACAGCTGCAGAGGAAATGAACACACAGGGAATCACTGCTCATGCACAAACAAACTACATCAGTAGTGATTATGTACAAGTAACGCCAATCATCAGTTAAAATGTCTTCAAGTCTTTCTACACATTTCTCTTTCTCCTCTATGGTACTATGCGTAACAACTGCACTTAGACTAAATGGACTTTCAAAGAAATGAGCATTCAATTAAACTGCCTTTTAACCATTTGAATGCAGACATTCGATGTTCAACCAAATGACATGGCTTTAGTAACATATCAAATTAGTGCCTTAAAACAATGGAAAGATTTTTGGCATAAAGAATCCAAAGAAGAATATAACAGAAACATTGATAGGTTTCAGTTCAAAAATATGTAGAATAAGAAAAACTGTATTACTATGCATTTTATAAGTGAAAAGTCTGAATTTAATGTCTTGTATACATAGTGTAACCTTAGTAGCATTGCTAAATAAATGGACATTTTAAAGGCAACTGAAGACTAAAGACAAAATCATGAACTGTCTGGATAACAAATACAGAGCTGAGAGTTATGTTATGAAACAGCTTATCACGAATATCTATTGATTAAATCTTTGTGCACCATAATGAATCATCCTACCACAGGTGTGGTTCAAAGCACAGATGATGCTCATGGGCAAGGGGATTGAGATGAATGAAACAGACAGAACAAGTAGTGAAAAGAGAAAACTTTATAAGCACTGGTGCTGGAAACCTGGAATAGATTACTGGTAGAATGGACTGGGAAAACACAATGTGGAAGTTCAGCAGTATGTAGTCTGCAAAGGGACCTCCAGGAAAAAAAAAACAGCAATTATTTAAAGCATGTAATGAGGAAGATTGTAGTGGTTTTACAGCAATGAATAATAATCATTGGTCAATACTAAATGTTCGCTTGTAGTACATTGGGCTCATAGGTAAGTATTTTGGAATAAGTCAGCATACCATTACAAACCTAGCCAATAACGCATTATCAAGAACACTGCCCAATCTCAAGCAGGGCAGTACAAATTAGATCAAGGGAGATGTTGAGGCTGCCTATCCAGTTACCAACGTTTACCTTAAAAGTACTAACGGTGATACTCTGCTTGACATTGCGGAAGTTTGTTCCAGAGGTGGGGATGCACTGCAAAATGAATGTATAATACCAATGTGGCTTATTTGTTGATGAGATTTAGTTCCTTTAAACTGGTATTTCATGCACCATTTATTTTGTGAACAAATAGGACATATATGGTTGGATTTTTCATGGCTTAAAAGTCTAGATGCAGATCCCAAAAAGAAATCTATAAGAGAGACATATACACCATACACATGCACACACACACACACACACACACACACACGCACACATATATATGTATATATATATATATATATATATATATATATATATATATATATATATATACTGATTCCTATTGCAAGAACGAAAGTTCACTACTTCGAACTTGTAATAGGAAGCCTCACTTCTGCGAACTTTTGCATAAGTGCACTTCACTGAAAATACTGCAGCACAGTGGAGGACAAAAAAAACAAGCTATGTCCTCCACTATGGTGCGATAGTCATGGACCTTAGGGTTAGGGCACATCTTAGGGTAAGGGGATAGTTAGTAAAGCTATCCCCTCACCCTAACTCATGCCCTAACCCTAAGGTTCGTGGCTATCGCACCATAGTGGAGGACATTGCTATGTCCTTCACTGCTCTGCAGTCATCATGGACCTTAGGGTTAGGGGATAGCCCATAGGGCTATCCTCTTACTATGACCCGTGCCCTAACCCTAAGGTCCGTGAGTACTGCACGGAAGTTCAGTACAACACCCGTTTGCTGTACTGAACTTCGCGTAAGTGCACTTTCGCTGCAGTGAGAATTCCATGCACTATTTCAAATTAGTGAAAATTCGATGTAGTGTATGGAACCCATATATATATATATATATATATATATATATATATATATATATATATATATATATATATACATTGGCTTTCTTACAGCTGATACCATAAGGTCAAAGTTTTGAAACTTTGAACTGTTTAAATGGAGATCACCATACAGCGTGTAAAGGTATATCTACTGTTTTCTTTGCTGTAGTGCGATCTCAGAGTTGGCATATTTAATTAGAAGGCAGTTTGGGGGGAGCACCCCCCATGCGGCAATTTAGAGTGTCCAATCCACCTATTGCATGTCTTTGGAAAGTGGGAGGAAACCCACACTAACACAGTGAGAACATGTACACTCTGCACTGAAGGCACCCCAACCGAGAAATGAACCAGAGAATCAGTCTTTCTCAGTTGTGGTATGATAACCAAGAGCAATAGAATGGAGCATCCTTGGTTTATTGCTGTAGTGATGTGCAGCAGAACAGGGTAATGACAACATGCAGAGTAAATCCATGTATTTGCAGTGACCTTGCTAACTAAAGTGTCACAAAGGTGCAAGACTAGGTCGTGCACAATACAGTGATTGTTCCAGGACATGGTATGTCAGAAAGGACAGCAAAGAGCAGCTTTCTTGCAAAGTGCAGTATGTGAATATCATTCAAGAGGTGGCCGAAATCATATGCCCACTTCTGTCATTGTTACAGTGAAAAAGAACGGCACGTATAAGAGAGTATGAAAGGAGGAAAGCAAGAAAACAGAAGCACACAAGGGAGAGCAAAACAATACAGTGATATGAAAGGGATAGGAAGGTAAGATACCTTTTTTGGGGAGAGATCCACACTAATTTATATAAAGAAAAGAGGTAGATAGCTATGAGGAGGTATTTTATGCAAGGAAAGGCTGAAAATAAAAGCGGCTGTACGACTGTGTTTTGGATTAAAAAAAATGCATAACAGTAGAAACAGATGGGTGGTTCTGCACAGAGAAGGATGGGGTTGGAAAGTGTTGGACAAATACATGGGGGATGGTGATGGGGTGGCTTTACCATATGAATGTGGGGCAGGATACATATAAAGGAAGTCACACCAGTTAGGGTGTTGGATACAGAGGATGTCAGGGAGTCTTAGAGGGTAACCTATACAGGACCACTGTTGTATGATCAGCATTTCCAGATAGTGACTGACCTTCTGTGGCCTGGAATTAAGGGGGTGCCACTCCAATGAATCTGCAGTTAAGCATACGAGGTTCTCTATCTTGACAAGACACTTGAATACATTGTCCAAAACAGCAGCCTCAGTGTTTGGCTAACAGGTAATGGGATATCAGCAGCCACATAACAGGTAGTCTTCACCCCTGTGCAGTTAGCAAGTCATACCCCCCCTCTCATAAGTTGCAACAGAAGAAGTTGGCAATTAATGTGCCTGGGTCAGCCAATTTTTCTCTTGATCATCAGGTGGACCTACAGAGTGAAGACATAATGGGGAAAGTGCCATAATGGTGACATGTCATTGAAACCAGTACTGTAGCTACGGTGGCCCTAGGTGCAAGCTGTTATGGGGCATAATGAGCAATGCAACTGAGTTGGGTGCAAGTGCAGTACTGCTAACTTCATATGAGATTTTTTATCCTCATCTTTGGAGGAGCTTTCTGTTAGGTAGCAGTAGACTTTGATCTAGCCATGAGTTTGAATGGGTATCCATCATTGCTATTTGCCTTAGAGTTCCATGTATCTCTGTCATGCTGCCAGACATTCCTGTCTCCTGTGACACTCCATCCTACTAAGCATAGTCGGCATTATTTTTTTCTGCCATTACCTTCATGTAAAGAAGTCATCTTTGTAGATTTTTAAAGGTGTTCCAAATGCCCCCAGTGCTGAAAATCCACTAACTGTTGAAAGCCTTCTGTCAATGGAGTTGTGAGAGATGACAGGAGTCAAGCGCCCCCTACAACCTCCCATCCCTGTCATTAGCCAGCAGACTGGTATGCTGAAGGCTGTATGGGAGGGCTAACATGGTTGTGGGAAAAAAAGTTTCACTTAGAGAGCCTTGAGGTTAAAGGCTCTGTTTTCTTTAATAAGCATTTTGATGTATGCTTTCTTTCTTTCCCCACCTTATATCTAAACAGCTTGTAAGGATATATTAGGCTTTCAATAAAAAAGTCATAATAATTTTATCGATAAAAATACTTTTGAAAGTTAAACTATATAACAAGTGAGATGCTCTAGGCACAGACAGTACTCATAGACATATGTATCTGCAACTATCATGATATTTTTATTTTACAGTTATTCCCCCTTTCAGCCATGCAATAACTTTTGTGCATAACTGACTCTACTACAAAACTACCTAGCGAATGTATTGTGGTTACCCTTATTTTATTTGCTGTGTCTTTATTAGTCCTGCTTTAACAATAATCCTGTGATAAAATGCAGCCATAATTTTTTTTAAATGCCACTGGTGAGTAATATCCCATATAACGGCAAAAACTCCACAATTCTCATAACAGTATATGCTGCACAGTATCCTCAATATACGAGAACACGAATGACAGAATGCATGATGAAGCAGGGCTAGCCACTCGACAGTGTAAAATATGGCTCTAGGTGATTCAGTCATGTTGACCAAAGTCACCAAATGGACATGGGTATTTGCTGGTGGTAAATGGGTTGAGGACCCGGACTAGTCCAACCTACACCAGGGACTCATGCTAATGGAGGGAGGGGTGTACATGCCCCTGTTGACTAGTGTGTTCCCAACATAAAGTCCAGCAGCCCTGGGTCAATAAGCTATTGGCTGGCCAGTGTCCAGTTAACCAGCCTGGGTTACCTGGGATACCACTGCTGAGCAAAAGCTGGACATAAAACCAATCAACCTGCCAAACATGAACTAAGAATTGCTACACAGTGTAGGTTCACTGACAGGATGGAGCTTAGAAGCAGGTGACATGATGGTATGAAGGAGGCTGGACATTCTATGTATGGAAGGGCAGTGCAGCAAAGCCACTAGGTTTGGCATCCAGAGACGACTACTCAGGAGGAGGACTGGCTAGAAATGGTATGGTAATTGTGGTGAGAAAGAGATTTCAGAAGGCAGTGAGGGATATCATCAGAATTCTGTCTGGAAAAGGCTTGATAGTAGCCAGCACATGGTTCAGAAAGAGGGACATTCACAAGATCATATACAAGAGTGGCCAACATGCAACCCAGGCAGACGTATCCTAATAAGAAAAAGGCACTGGGATAGAATCAGTAATTGCAAAGTCATTCCCCAGTGAAACAGTCAGCCCACAGCATAAACCACTGGTTGCCACAATCAGCTGCAAGCAGTGGTCAGAGAAGGCTCTAAGGTCAACAGAGATCAGACTGAAGACCTGGAAGTTGACTGCAGAGAAAGTACATTTCAAGGAATTACTCAGGGCTCTAGCACTCTAAGAAGAAGGGTGGAAGGATGCACACTGTGGGACAGATTAAGAAATGCGGATATAAGATCAGAAGCCAAAGTAGTTCCAATTTCAGAAAATATCAAAGAGAACAGATTACTGTGGTGCAGGCAGATGTGCAGAAAAGCAGAAGACAGTGTGGTGAAAAAGACTTGGGACAGACAGGAAGAAGTTAAGAAGAAATGAGGGCATCCAGCAAAGAGGTGAACGGGTTGTGTGATTGAAGATCTGTGACAGTCTGGCATGAGTGCTGGAGAGAGCAGGAGTGTGACACTGAATCAAGAAAAATGGCAACAGTTAACATGACACCACGACCCCATGTAGAAAATGTGAAAAAGGGGGTTGATGTTGATGACAAAATGAAACAAATTTATTGAACCACATTGGCACTTCCCTGCTCATGTAGCATGGTAGATTCCAGTGATGGCTTTAGAGCATAATGACTGATAAGCTTGCTGCCGTAGATGGAGTAGAACAACACTTAGGGGAAGCCTGGGACAAGGGTAAGGAAGAAGTAAGGATTTTAACTATGGTAAAGGGAAAAGAAGGAGATCATGGGAATTAAGCAGGCATAAACACTTTAAGGCCTTTAATGATCACCCCTATAGTGATCTTTAAATGGTGTTGGATGAGCTTGCCAGGGAAGGGGGTGTGACGGCAATGTGGTCACACTTTATAGTCTCCTGGGTAGGGCCCCCAACTTGAAACTTGCTGGGAGCCCCCAAAATGCTAGCACCAGCCCTGATCAGACCTATCAGAATATTAGAAGGGGGTAATGGAAAGAATAAAATACAACATATGCCCCATAGGTAACTACTAGTGGCAATGCAGCACAGATAGTTAGCTATTATTATTTGCTTTTAATAATTTACTGCATATGTCTTACACTGGATAATAGCAGTAGATCCTTGGCAGTGTGTCCCTGACTTTTCACAGAACCTTAGGGTCCTAACAGAAGTCTAACAGTACTTGAGTATATATATTCTGCCAGGGATATAATAAAAGTATTAACCCTTTCTTGTGCTGTTCTTTTAGTGATGCAAAACTAATACCCGAAATAAAAGGTGAAAGGGGTTAGACGAGGGTGGACAGAGCATGCAGTCCTGTGTCTACAACAAATAAGATACAGTAAGACACGCAACTAAAATGGTTTGAAGACTGGCATTCACCCCATATAGGCTGTTATTTACAAACTGTATGTCCAGGGATGGTTAATCTATGATGAGTGAATAAGGCAGGGAAAGCCAGTTACTTATAGCTTACAAAACTAAGAAAGTTTAAGTCAGATTGCTGGATTATGGTCAGAGCACTGAGGGGTGATTAGTGCGATAGTTAGTAAATGATGGAGTGCTTAAAACAGAAGAATATATTTAATTTAGGTAGCAGTATATTAGTTAAGTGGCAGGAATAAATATCTTTTTTGTAATATTAATACATGCAATGCTCTTAGTCTAGGAGGAAAGCAAGCACATCAAGTTATGCAATACAGCACAGGAACTGTGGCTTTGGTGCCTAACTCCTCCTCCCGCCTCCAAATTAACATACTGACAGTGTAGGGAGAAAGCATATGCACCAAGGTAGCCACTCCCTGGCACAAAGGAATTAGAAGTTATGTACTTACCATAACATTCCATCTGAGTAGGTGGATTCATTTGTCTGCAACCTGTGGGTTATGGATCCGATATCGGATCCGAACCGGCATGATTATCCAGCTATGGATCTGAGCTCCTAGCTCCTCCCCTCACCCATAATGCCCTGCTCTCCCTACATGACCTCAGATCGAGTTTGCCCTGAATAAAAATACCCTGGAAAGGGTAACACGTAATATGCAGGAAACTGACAAGGCCAGGGGGATAGGAGGGCGGGATGGTTCCAGACAAATGAATCCACCTACTCAGATGGAACGTTATGGTAAGTACATAACTTCTAAATCTGAAGTAGGAGATTTATTTGTCTGCAACCTGTGGGACAGAGTCCCCAGCTACCTGAATCTTGGGCGGCCGTCATGGAAGGATATTCCGGAGCACCGCGGAGCCAAAGGATGCTCTACCTCTAGATGTGATATCCAGCTTGTAATGAGAAATAAAGGTATGAGATGAAGCCCAAGTGGCTGCTGAACAAATGTCATCCAGAGGAACCCTAGCCTTAAAGGCTGCTGAGGTAGAAACTGACCGGGTCGAATGGGCGTGGACTCCCTCCGGTGCGGGCCTCCCAGAAGCCTGATAAGCTAAAAGGATACATTGCGAAATCCAGCGTGACAAGGAGACTTTGGAAATTGGCTTACCCAGATTGAATTTGGCAAAGGAAATGAACAACTGGTCGGATTACCTATGACCAGTTGTCCTGTTAAGATAAAAACGAAGCTGCCTGTGAACATCCAAGGAATGCAGCTTGTATTCACCCTTGTTTTGGTATTTAGGAAAGAAAACAGGGAGGTTAATGGACTGATTAATGTTTGCTTCTGAAGCTACCTTAGGAAGAAAGGAGGGATTGGTCCTGAGGTATACGCGGTCTGGATGGAAGACCAAGTAAGGAGGCTTCATGGATAAGGCTTGAAGTTCCGAAACTCTTTTGGCTGAGGTAATGGCTACTAAAAAGGCAGTCTTGAGGGATAAAAATTTAAGATCTACTGTGGCCGCAGGTTCGAAGGGGGGAGCGGTCAAGGCCTGGAGAACCAAAGAAAGATCCCATGGAGGAACCGCTTGCTTGATAGGGGGTCGAAGGAGAAAGGTGCCTTTTAGGAAGATTTTACACAATTTGGCAGACATAAGAGGTCCAGAGTCATGACCAACATGATAATGAGAAATGGCCACGAGCTGCACTTTGACCGTGGAACTACTGGCACCATCATTAAAAAGAGTAGTTAGGAAGTCTAGCACCAGAGGAAGGGGAACGGTAAAGGGATCTAGACCTTGACGCTCCGCCCAAATGGAGAATCGTTTCCATTTACTGCGGTAAACTTTCCTGGTAGATGGTTTATGAGCCGCTACCAGGATGGCCTTAACGGGGGACGAGATACCGGGAGTCCTAATTAAGAGTGGAACTGGAGCAGCCAAGCAGTCAGCTTCAGGTTGTCCAGATTCGGAGTTGGTAGGTTCGATGGGTGCGATATCAGATCCGGAATGGTATCTAGAATCCAAGGTGGATTCACCGAGTGAGACCTTAGGTAAGGGAACCAGATCTGTCGAGGCCAGAATGGGGCAATGAGGATCATTCTGCACCCCAACCGAGAGGCTTTCTGAAGAACTTGGAGCATCAGAGGCAAAGGGGGGTAAGCATAAAGAAGACCGGGAGGCCAAGCATGCACCAGAGCGTCTCTTGGGGAATCCCCTGGAGGAGGGATTAGAGCGAAAAAATTGTCGCACTTGGTGTTTGAGGGAGACGCAAAAAGATCACAACAAGGAGCTCCCCACCGTGCGAAGATACGTTTCGCTACTTGAGCATTGAGAGACCACTCGTACGGGGAGAGAATGGTGCGACTGAGCTTGTCCGCAAGGATGTTGGACCAACCCGGAATATGCGTTGCGATGAGAAAGCGGTTGGTGGAGATCGCCCATTTCCACACTCTCATGGCTTCTCGACATAAGGGATAAGACCTGGTTCCCCCCTGTTTGTTGATGTACCAGACCACCGACATGTTGTCTGACTGAATCGCAATTGTTCCCAGGGGAAGAAAGGCCTGAAGTGCTCGCAATGTCAAGAGCACTGCCCTCATCTCCAGAACATTGATATGCAGGGAGGTCTCTGAGTCACTCCACGTGCCTTGGACCGTCCTGCCTGCAAAATGCCCCCCCCCACCCGAGGCGGGAGGCGTCCGTGGTCACCGTGGCGAGAGGGGGAGAAGCACAAAAGGGGCGGCCTCCGTGGAGATCCTGTGAGTGGAGCCACCACAAGAGGGACCGCTTGCAAGCCTTGCTGATCGCGATGGGATGATGCATAGGTAGAGCAAGGTAAGACCACTGAACTTGAAGTGTCCACTGAAGGACTCGCATGTTGAATCTGGTGAGTGGAAGAAGAGATATTGCTGCCGCCATGGACCCTAGAGCACTCAGGACCAATTCCGCCGGAACAGAGCTGGAGTGGAGGATGGCCCGCACCTGGAGTCGCAGATTCTGAACTCTGTCGGCTGTGAGGAAGGCTCTTAACTCCCTCGTGTCTAATCTGGCACCTATAAAATCTAACAACTGAGAAGGGGCCAGGTTGGATTTTTCTACATTTATCGTGATGCCCAGGCGGGGAGCTAAATGAAGAAAGGAGTCTCGCGCCAATGATAGTAGATGCCTTGTTGGGGCGGTAAGAAGCCAGTCGTCCAGGTACGGGAAGACCTGCACCCCCTGAAGCCTCAGGTGGGCCGCAACCACTGCTAATACTTTGGTGAACACCCTGGGGGCTGTGGTGAGACCAAAGGGAAGGACCCTGAACTGGTAGTGACTGGCTCCCAGCCGGAAGCGAAGAAACCTCCTGGAACGTCTGTCCATTAGTATGTGGTAGTACGCATCCTTGAGGTCTATAGAGCACATCCAGTGATTCTCTCCCAGAAGGGGGAGGATGGATTGCAAGGTGACCATCCGGAACTTCTCTTTGGGAACTGCCAGGTTTAACAGGGACAGGTCTAAAATAGGTCTTAAGTCCCCCGTCTTTTTTGGCACTAAAAAGAACCTGGAGTAGAACCCTGATCCGATCTGGTCTGGGGGGACGGGCTGGATGGCTCTTTTCCCCAGCAGATGGCCAATTTCTGCTGAAGCGGCCTCCCACTGACCGGGTGGAACGTTGGGGAGGGATTTTAATTTTGGAATGTGATGAAAGGGGATCTTGTATCCTCTGGATATAATGCGGAGGACCCAGCAGTCTGATGTTATGGACTCCCATGCCGCTAGGTGCTCCGAAAAACGTCCCCCGACTGCCTCCAGAGTGGAGCAGTCGGGCAACCCCTCAGGGCTGCTGCGCGGGCCATTCAGAGAAAGGTTCTCTGGACCCGAAATTCCTGGGAGCCCCTCTGCCCCTGGGGCGGCGTCCTCCCTGTCCTCCTCTGCCACGGAAGGACTGGTTTGTCCCGAGCGGGTTGGGATTGCTGTGACTTCCGGAACCACATCTTCTTCTGGCCCTTTTGGTTCCTAGAGTAGGACCTCTGGGGCACAGAGAAGCGGATTCCGATGGCAGACAGCGTCTTCCCGTCCTTTTCGCTCTGGGTCAAGGTGTCGCGAACCGTTTTGCCAAAAAGGGCAGAACCATCAAAGGGGGCGTTCGCGAAGGACGCCTTGAAGGGCTTTGTGAAATCACAATGACGGGGCCAGGCCTGGCGTCTAGTGACTAGGCCTACTCCTGCAGCTCTAGCGGCTCCCTCAGTAGCATGGGACTGCAACCGCATAGAGGTATTTGTCACGGATCGAAGAGTGGCCATACGGGTGGAGTGCAAAAGCTTGTCCTCCTCCGACATGGACTCTGGGGGGGGGGGGTGCAGCGTATTCTTTAATAAGATCGCGCTGCATCCTGGTAACATGTGCCAAGTAGTTGAGCGCCCTCACTGAGAAGGTCACAGAACTAAACATTCGCTTTCCCAAGCGGTCCATCATCCGAGACTCCTTGCTCGGAGGATGGACTGAAGGACTCTCCTGTGCGAGTTCCTTCTTGGTGGCTGCTGCCGTCAACATGGCATCTACCGAAGGCCCCTTACTCCAATGGGACGGTCTGCAGGGGGGCTAAGGATTCTGTCTGGCCTTTTGGGGATTGGCTCCACGGTGTCCGGTTCCTTCCACGCCCTGGTGGTAATAAGGTCCACCAGGGGGTCGGCAGGAGGGGACACCCAAGAGGTAGAAGGGCCTGCTTCGAATGCCTCCAAGAACACGGACTCGTCCGAGGAAGACTTGGGGGCAGACCACCCCCCCTTATGCGAAGCATTTCCATGATGTCTCCAAAGGAGACATCCTCGGGGGGTGATCTTGGGGAGCCTTCCCCTTCCTCCAAATCCATGTCTTCAGTTAAAGACTCGGGGGAGTCTATGTGCCTCCTTTTACACGTATACTTGTGAGGGGCTTCCTCGGGGGGGGCTGTCCGAGGAGCCCTCGCAAGCAGTGTCTTGTTCCAAAGGAACAGCTTGGGGCACTGAAGCGGGCTGTCCCAGTGGCCGGATGGTGGAAGCCTGGCCCAGTGCAGATGGAGCGCAGGACAGAGCCGAAGCAAGTGCCGGGGGTCCAGAAGCCCTCAACAGAGCCCTCTCCACTACATCAAAAGCCGAGGGGGAGCCAGCCCCGACCAAAGGATCCAAAAGTCGGCTCCCCCTCGGATCCGAAGAGTGGATCGGAGCCGGCCCCGAGACACTCGGATCCGAGGGACCAGTGCGCTCCGACACAGATGGCGCCGAAGGCACACTGAGTCCCCCGGATCCGAAGCTCGGAGCCAGGCTCCGAGAGGTCGGATCCGAAACACTCGAGGGCAGGGTCGGATCCGAAGTACCTAGTACTACCGGCTCCGACCCACCCCCGGCTCCGAAGCTGCCCGGCTCCGAACTCTCCGAACCCGGGTAGCGGGTCGGAGAAGGAGCTATAGGCTTGAAAAAGGGGGTCGAGCTCCCCCCCAGAGGGGTGGGGGGAGGCAGGAGCACTCCCATCTGCATCTGGGCCTGGATGAACCTTCTCATCATCCGGTCCAGATCGGCGTCAGAAAGGCTATATGTGGATCTCGAAGAGGCTACCGAGGATGCCTCCTTGATAGCCTCGATGGAGATCTTGTCTCCTCCTCCTCAGGCCCCGGTGAAAAGCAGATCGGAGACCGGAGCCGAGGGGGTGGGGGGGGGGAGCCAGCAGCCAAGGAGGCCGGAAGAGAAGCCCGCTTAGCTGGCGGGGCCAAAATGGAAGTCTCGGCCCGCCGCTTGTGGTGCTTCTCTCTCCGGTCCTTTTTTCTTGCCTCTCTCTCCTCCAACCTAGCAGCAGGAGGTTGAGTCCCAGGTGGAGGAGGGGGAGCAGGAGAGGAGGGAACCGTGGCCATGGTACCCACCACAGGAGCGGGAGCCGAAGCCGAGTCTGGGGGTAGAAGTCCTGCCAGGACCAGCTTCGACCTCCGCTCCTTCAATGCCCTGGGGTTGAACCCTACACAAATGGAACATCCAGAAGTGAGGTGTTCAACCACAAGGCATCGAACGCACCGAGTGTGGCCATCAGCAGGGGAAAGCTTATGGCCACACTCGGAGCACTTGGAAAATATTGCCTTAGGGGCTTCAGACATAATAAAGTCTTTTTTTTTTTTTTTTAACCAAAAAAAAATAAAAGACAGAAAGTAGTGCTACACAAGCACACAAACAAGGCCCCAAACAATACACACACACAGAAATTGCGACCAGCGAGAGGAGGGGATAAACTTAAAGTTTAAAAATTAAAAATTTTAAACTGAAACTATCAAAAGATAAAAGGGAACCTAACACAATCACTCAACTCTGACAACAAATTAAGAAAATAAAGCTTTTTTTTAGATTTAAACAACACTTAGCTGAAGAGCTCAAGATCCAAGACCTGGTCACCAGCGCGGCAAACTTGATCTGAGGTCATGTAGGGAGAGCAGGGCATTATGGGTGAGGGGAGGAGCTAGGAGCTCGGATCCATAGCTGGATAATCATGCCGGTTCGGATCCGATATCGGATCCATAACCCACAGGTTGCAGACAAATGAATCTCCTACTTCAGATCTGTATGTTTGGTGCCACCCCTCACCAGAAAAATTATGCTGTTATCAGCCTAGAAAGAAAGCAGCTGCGTCAAACCAGCTATATCCAGCAGCAAAGGAATCTTAACTTTGGCTAAAAAAACCTCCCTAAATAATTTTTTGTATTATTTAAATAAACATTACAACCTAAACAAGATGACACACACAAAAGTAGGAGGTACTATAGGCTACAACAAAGGAGATGTCATTCACACGTTTATGGTAATCTTGGTTGGAATGCCATTGAGAAGTTTAACCGCATCTTTGATGTGGTAGTAAAGGTAGACTGTTTTTCTCTAAGCAGAAGATCATTTGCATTACTACTAAGCACAGATTTGTGGCTACCTATGTAAATGTTATGGATAGCTTTGAAGCTAGCAAGGGAGGTTTTGTGATGCTCAGAAATAGTCTGTTTTACAGATGGGAAATGCATTGGGTAAGAGCCCTTTTGTCTCTGGGCTAAGAGATTATTGACCTGTCCTTTGAAAGTAAAGACATTTGTCCACATAGGCATGAGTGCTGCAACCATGGAGTGAGGGGCGAGAGTCCCTCCACTTTCAACAGCTGCCTAATGTGCCCTGAAACTGCTGCTGACATGGTGATTACATGGAAACATTCCAAATGGCGTTTCTTTGATAACCGCAAGCACAGGCAGGTAGAAGAAGATGATTTGAGTAATAAATTGACTTTTTCTGGCTGCCAGAGCTCTTAGTTACCATGAAAACACCTATGCAAGTGTTTCTAAGGTATATCTTATCAACTTCTTTCCTCAATAATTTTGGACAAGGCCAATAATAACAGGGAATGAAAGCTCAATAATTAATTTAAAATTTAATAGAACAGGTTTCACATCAACATGCCTTTTCTGAAACTTGGTCTGGCATTAGTGACTTGTAATCCTCTGCATATCTCTCAACTTTTGCTTAAAAATTATGGACAAACCCAAAAATAATGGGGGATAAAAGGCCAAAATCAGTTACAGGTTTTAAATATTACTCATGTAAGCTTAGAAATCTATTTGAATAACAGGTTTTGCATTAGCATGCATTTTCTGAAGGATATGAAGTCATAGACTCAAATGTCTCATTATTTAATGAGCACCATCCAGAGTGCTTTGACAGAAAATCACACAATTTAAGAGAAACATACCAAAAATATGAGGCAATAATCTAGGCATTCTGGAAAATTCTGGAGAGTTGAGAGGCATGACTCTGAGTGACTTACCAGAAAATCAAATATTTTAAAAAGTTCAGGGCAAAAATATGAGGTAAAATCTGGAATGTTCTGCAAAATGCAGGACAGTTTTATTATTTATTGATTACTATTTCTTTACCAGGTCAGTGGCTGGTCTACTGACCCTTTTCAGCCACAACCTAGGATCAAGAGTAGTAAAGACAATAATTTACATCAGTACAATAAAATATTACATTCATGTACCTACTTCATACAGTTGAGAGGTTTATTCTACAAGTAAAGATGATTTCCATAAGTTGGAAGATGCCTCCGCCGTGTTTACTGCCTTTCACCCACTGGGTAACAGGATAGGCTTTGGCTCTGCTGTCTAATAGCCTGTTTTAGACATAATTTTTTACAGAAATATTTTTCACTGAAGGCAGAATGACTTCCAAGACAGTAATCATGTCACTTTATTTAATTATTCATTCATTCTCTTAAACATCATTATGTAATTTAGGATCATTTTGGGGGCAGGTACAGGTTTTCTGACAAGCTACGACAGTAAACCATAAAAACAGTTTAGATTCATAGATAATCCAAGGCCAGTAAATCTTACGACTATCCAAATGTTGCCAATACCCTCCCTCAGGCAGTATTGCCTTTCTCCAGGAGGGCCATCTCAGTCAAACCCAAAGTAAATTTATGGATGACCATTCTGTCATCTAATTTATATTTAAAGTGAGAGAATGAATCATACTGCTTAATATGTAGGCGAAGTTTATTCCGAAGGTTTGGGAGATGCTGCCTTATAAGGATGCCTGTCAATGGTGTTGTATTTCTGCTGGTGAAGATTAAGATCCATAGTTCTAGTATTGGTAGAGATATTGGACTTTCAGAGAAACAGGAGGTCTAGGACAATTGTGTCTCTAATGGTACTGTAAGTGAGAATGAGATCTCCCCTCAAAAGTCTGTAAGATACTGAATAAAGGGATAGAGTTTGGTAGCTCAGGGACTTTAGGCCTGTGATATTTCTGGTTAGGAGCCTTTGGGACCTTGCTAAGTGTTTGATATGATTAAGGAGGATGCACCCTAAGGGGGGAATTTTACTCAATAATTGCTCTGATCAATTTCTTGACAACACTTGTCACATATTGGTCAAAAGAGAGGGGGCTATCAGCCCAAGTACCTACTTCCCTGACAAAATTTTCATTTTGTAGTGATATGTCTATACAGTCTAATGAGGGGAGGGGTTGTCTGCGAAAAGTGACAATACTATACTTTTTAACATTTGAGCCCATTTTTAGTACACCAAGTGTTTGGCAGGGAGTGTTCATTAAGGAGAGTTGGGGTGTCATATGGTCATATAATAACCTCCAGTTTGAAATCATCGGCAAACTTTCTTAGCAGAATCTTGGCTTTCCATTTTGAGATCTAAGAAGTAAACACCAAAAAGGAGCTGTCCCAGCACTGAGCCCTGAGAGACACCAATGGTCACTTTAATACTTACGGATGAGGCATCTGCAGCTCACACTGTCTGGGCTCTGTCTTTCTTACAGTTTACTATCCATCTTATAACATATGGACCCATTTTTAAAGTAATTAGCTTTAGTATTATGTCACAGTTGGAAATGGTGTTGAAGGCCTTCACCAGGTCATTACACCATATGCACTGCATGGCCACCATCTATAGCCTCTGTAACCCTTTTGAAAAAGTTTACCAAGTCAAATAGATGGGATAAACCCCTCACAAAGCCAAACTGATGGGGAGCAAGTCTAACACTAGTTTTGCTTGTTTTCAACATTTTATGAGGTTAGTTATAATACACCCCTTGATTTTGCAGATAAGGATGGCAAGGCTGCTAGGACATTAATTACCCAGGTCATTTGTAAGGCCACCATTATGGAGAGGCATCACCACTGCAGTGTATCACTCATCAGAGACAAAGCTGGTGGCTAACCCTAAGTTAAACTGCATCAGGACTCTGCCTGCCATTTATTATGAAACCTAGTATATGATATTAGTAGTAAATAAAGACATAATCAAACAGTTGTATATCAAGAATCTGACAAAAACAAGCATATTGCATGTTTTTTTTATCCAGATGTTACAGTGTTATAAAATATTCTATGGAGAGTAACAAACCTTGTTGATAAGATGTGTGATGAACATAAATGGGGCAGTCTGTGGCAGTACTGAATATTTTGATTCTCACCTTTGGTGAAATGATACCGTAGGAAAAGGATTCCATGGGCCCACAGCTGTCAGCTGTCCCCCCTGCATAAACCCAGTGTGCCCCCTATTCCCACCATCCCGGCCTTGCCACACCATTCAGATTACTTCTTTTTCTTGTTTTCTCATACTTTGTTGCATACTTCAGATCTTCCTCCATTCTTTTAATATATCCTAAATGGCCAAGGTTGCGCTATAAAAAATAAGGAGGTAATAATCAGATTAAACCAGATGTCTCAGCTGCCTGGAAGCTATAGGGTTCTACATGCTCTGAGTTGCACTTTCAAGACTTTTGAGCCAAAGATAACCTGAACAAAAAATGGTTGCTAAAGAAAGAAATTGATTCTTACTCTTCATTTTCTTCCCCATCCTTAGACCTCTCCCTAGATGGTAAAGACTGAAGTGTGATAACTGTGGGGGCAGTAATCGAATTAAGCTAACAGTCTGCACACTGTTTCAGCCTCAGAAGGCATGGGGTTTTAGATGTTGTAAGGTACATTTTAGAGGTTTTCTCTATCCTTTTGTACAATTATGGCCTGGATAAAACTTACAACTAAGAAAAGAAATTCAGTCCTATTTTCCTTTCAAGAAAGAAACTGAGTTGTATCCAAGGCTTGATGATCAAAGTTGACAAAAACAGTTCCCAATAAACTGAGACTATAAATGCTCACAGAGCTATACAAATTATCTAGTGTCTGCCTCCCCCTCAAAAGAAAAAAAGAAAGTCATCTTCTGTGTATCCCTCTGTTATTAGATTGAGATAAAAGTGAATGAACAAATGGCCTCAGTCATATATTTCAAGTTGACTGCTGCTCACATTATACAGTTTGCCTTATCATCCCTACCTCCAGTAGACAGTTACAATCTGTGTATCCATCCCTCTGACAATCAGAATATAGTAACATATTTTAAATGGTTGATCTTAGACCTGTATTCATAATATGCCTCCTTACCCCTACCTCCAAAAAATTAGCTACCCGTATTAACTTCTGATGTGTGATTTTAAGAAAAGTGAAAAATAAATGATCACAATCATGTATTCCAGCCTGTTGTGTCTAGACAGTACACTGCCCCTACATAAGAAATAGTGATGTTGTGTGCATTCCTCTGAGATTTAATTGTGTGAAAAGTTACAGAACTAAAGACCACACTGTCACAGCCCTATATAAGCTATAGTGATCTTTCTGTGCATACCTCTAAGGTTTGATTGTGAAGAAAATTAGAGAAATAATGACCACACTTTCCCCAGTCCCAAACAAGTTATAGGGACCTTCTGTGTATACCTTTGAAGACTGATTGTGAGGAGAATTTAAGAAACAATAATCTCACTGTTCTCTGCCCGCACCACCCCCACACAAAAGCTACAGCAAACTTCTGTGCACACCTCCAAGCACGGCCAGTTGTTGAACAGGTGGTCCAAGGCAAAAGCCCTCTATAAGCCTGGGTCATAATCCACTTCTACAACCTAAGTTGTAGACGCTGACAGGATCCAGATATTCTGTGATACATTTTATGTCTTATTTTTGAAATAATTAGCAGTATAAATACCAACTTGGGTCACCCCTGAAAATAGGCTGCCAACCAAGTGGGACTAACATGGTAAAGAAAGGATGAATAAATAAAAAGATAATGACTTGTAGTGTATGGATCACTATGATTATCTATGATTATTCGCTGAATTTGGGAAAAGGCATGCTTATTAAGCACCCATTCTGACACTGGAAAGGTTATCAACAAGCTTTTATTAAGTACCTCCAACTGCTGTTAACCTCTAGTCACACACACCATGCAAGTTGTCACTACAAACGAGCAGTGGGAAGCTGTTAAGCACTCTTCTGTGGTGGGTTCTGTCTGTGTGGCAACAGCATGTGTGTTATAGCACTAATGCACTGTTGAGTGTATGGGAACTAGATCACATACCATTTAGATATGACATTGACTTCCATTTATAATTTTCTGTGAAATTTCTATGCAGTCATTCCAAACATAACCCACATATGCACTACTCTCCTGTTGTGTCATAGATGTGCTTCTGTTACAGCAGCAGGCAGCTATAAACCTGTCTGTTTAGATAACTAAGTGTCCCTTTTGCCTTCAGACCACCCCCCCCCCCATCAGCAGCTTCTGGTGCCCCTGATCATTTTCCTCACTTTTGTTACAAAATCATCTTGGTTCATTTATCAACAGCTACATAAGTAGAGCATTGACTGGAAAGACACAAAGTCCCATTTGTAGTGCTCCCTCTTATTTGTAAGTTCTGAGGAAACTTCTAAGTGCAGATGAGAGTTGTGCAAATGATGAATATTTCAGTTTAGATTGTCTGCTAAAAACTTGCATTTCCCTGTAGATGGATTCTAAGAAATTGATTACCCAAAGATAAAGTCATCTTCCGTATCCTTGTGGTCAGTCTGCACAGCTGGTAAGAATGAGGTCTCCATTTGCCACATTAATGTTACTTGGGACTACCAGTAAACCAATGAATGCAGCCAATGGTACAAGATTTGATGGATAACTCCACTGCCATCATCTCTTTCATACTGATTTACAGTGTAAAGAAAGACTGAAGCTTCTGCTCCTGAATAATCATGAGAATTGCAATAACTGTCAAGACTTGTCTGGAACTCGGATTGTTGGTCTGCACCTGTCACTCACTAGCATAATTGATTTACCAGTGCTGGAATCAAAGGAAGGATAATGTTCAAATAATCTAATGTGTTACTAAAATTCCTTAATTAGAATGTCAATATTCTCATTACCAGTAACATGGCATTCTGAACTATCAGAATGTTGGCAGATGGGGGGGCGTGGCCAAGATGTCAAGGAGATAACAGCACTTTTTTGATGCTCTGCCTCAAAGGATTTTTCTGACAGGATTTAAAGAAAATTTCTCAAAAAACAAAGAAGAATTTTCTCTCAAAGGACTATATTAATGTGCTGAACTACTTGTTCAGAAGAGTTTCCACTTGTATTAATATTTTATTAAGAATTTTACTGTCAGAAGTTCTCACTGCCTGTTACTATCTTAATCTGCTATAAGCCATCCAAAAGCTTCTTCACAGGAAAGCTGCATGAAATAGGAACTGCAAACTATAATTACTAACATACAAGACCTCTCCATGAAGATGGATAATCTAGAGAAAATAATGGAAAATATGAAAAAAAAGTAAAAAGCAAATAGATGTCCTGAACAAAATAATTACTAAACATACAGACCAAATAGCAATGCTCAAAGAATCCATGAATGACACAGATGGAAGACAGATGGAGAATGATAATCAAATAGACTTTTTATTATAACAAATTACAAGAGAAAGTGGAAGATTTAGAATCCAGATCAAGAAGAAATAACATTAGAATTTATGGTGTTCCAGAAAAAATGGAAGGAAGTAACATGATTTGTTTTTTAAATGAATGGCTACCACAAGTATTAAATCTTCCTGAATCTTTATCATATGGGATAGAGAGAGCCCATAGGTCTCTGTCAAATATATCATCAGTAAACAACCCTACAGCAGCAAGATCTATCATTGTGAAGTACCTGTAAACTCAAGATAAAGATAAATCCAATTGAAGCCGCGGTGGTGCAGCGGTTAGCATTTTCGCCTCACAGCAAGAGGTTCTCCCGTTCGATTCTCGGCTGGAGCGCCTTCTGTGTGGAGTCTGCATGTCCTCCCCATGGTCGAGTGATGTTAAAAGACATGCAGGTAGATGCGAGCATGAATGGGCGTGCCTTCATTGAAGGCTGGGCATTGGGCTGGCAACTCGGCACCTTAAAATCCACCGCCAATCATGAGCAGACCGGAGTTCCGCTGTGGCGACCCCTAACCGGGAAAAGCCGAAAGACTTTTATGGTCAGGAAATCCAATTCAAGTAGAAGGAAAAAACATCAGGTTTGACAATGACTACACATCTTCTGTGATAGCAAAAAGAAAGGAATCTGTTCCCTTAATTAAACATCTGAAGAAAATGAACATCAAAGCTCAGATTATGTTCCCAGCTCGAATTAAAATTATTCTTCCTGAAGGTCAGAATATTTTCAATAACCTTGAAGAAGCAACAGATTTTGTGAAAAAAAGAAATCTACTGGATAAAGCTGAGGAAATGGACATTTCATTACCCAGTCTGAAAAGACATTCATCTAATGGTAAACTATCTACAAATGATAAAATAACTACAAAACTCAAAGGTAAATAGCTAAATAATCTATATATTCAGGTTGTTCCCATAATATAATTTCCACAACTTTCAGGACGCATGGCAACTTTAAGGTATTTAATGTTATGTTTTTTCCTTAACATATATATATATATATATATATATATATATATATATATATATATATGTATATATACCAATATAGCTTAATCTTAAGTGTACTTGCTTGGCTCAAAATGTTTTCAAATCTTCACTTTCATTTCCTCCTTCTTTCCTTTCCTCTCCTCTTCTTCTTATAACATTTTGTTAATTACACATTTATACATCTTAACATTTAATAATTTGATTATAATATTTAGAAAAGAAGTACCATATTATAGTACACTAAATACTGCAGTCTTTTTAACATCATTTAGTTTTTTTTTCTCGATATCTTACAATGTAATAAAAGTAAAATTTTTCTATGTTCTTCCTGCAGTCTTTCAACGTTTAGATTAACATTTTAAGATTTCTGCACTACTAACTTATACATCTCTCTCAGTCTCTTTAAAGTTCTTAAACAAAGTGGGAACTTTGTTTATACCTAATTTATTTATTTAAATATTTAGGATATTTATATTAATATATTGCTTATTGTTCATTATACTATTGTTCATTATATTAAGGGTAACAAACTTTTTTCTATGTTTAAATGTAATCAGATGTTGAAATGCATTCGCAACCTGTTTTTACGTCTTTGTTTTCTTTATATAAACCTCGAGTGGATAACTAACACATACACATGAATTGCATAGACTTTGTACCTTCATAATAATTTCCCGCTGGAATCTGCAAAGCTTCATCAAGAATTTATTCTCGAACAGAAAACGTTGAACCACATCAATAATTCTTCATGTAGCAGCAACAGCAATGCCAACAGATGCTCAGTTTAACCTTTGAACTCTGGTCGCGCTTCTATGAGACTGTGCAACATACACGTAGAGAAACCCATTTGGAAACTATTCAATGGACAATAAATGTACTGTTGAAGTTTTTATAATGTAAGTACTATGCATTTTAAAAGGATTTGTTCAGCGGACATTTATGTGTTGCATTTATATATTCCACCATGCTGTTTTTACTTATGCACTGGTAATTCACTTAACTTGACTTCACCTGTTCTACAGTAGTAAACACTGTGATTCCAGTTACCAAAAAGGATTTTCATTACAGCAGGAAAATAGATCTGTGTTTTAACTTTTGGCATTTGCACCCCCTAATTGCTTTAACAGATTGCAGTTGTTGCAATGTAATCTCTAAATAGTCTGGTTCCATTTAAATGGCTCAGCCAACTGCAGAAAATCTCTTTCTTGGTTGCCACATCTGCTATAAAGCTTGCACCTTTTCATTCTATGTTATAAACTAGGTTAAGATTATTTCAGCTTCCAGTGCAGCTGAATCACTTTCGTAAAATCTATAACACTTGTGAAACCACAGAACAATGCCACCTTACTTCTAACATAGTCCAAATATTTTTCACACATATAGATAGATTAATGCAGAGAATATGTTTTCTGTACAATATAAAAAACATATAGAATTTTCTTTTGGACACTTTAATTGTGCAAATACTATTTTTTGAAATGGAGATACATTTTAGAGTTGTTGTTGAGCTCTGTTGATAAGAGGAACGGTCCCCTTGCCACAGTGTGCTGTTGGTGGTCTTTGAGAAGTCTGAGTGTTGAGTGTGTCTCTGGGCGATGTTTTTGACATGGTTGACCTTCCCTCATTGTTTGGCCTTGGTTCTGGAAAGTTTTTGCCTCTGCCATTATTTGGGATGGTCTGTCTCTACTTTCATCATTGAGTGTTTTGATGGAAGGTGCCCAGGTGTTCACCGTTCACTCCAGTAGTCCTGCTCCTGGTTTGCAGGACCTGCTGTTGCCATTGTGCCTACGGAGGTGTGAAGAGTATTGCACTTGGGGTCCTGAACTGTTGTGCCCCTTCTGATTTTTCTTCTTAGAGCTGCTGCCAGTCTTTTTGTGTTCGCATGCTCTGTTCAGGACTTTATAGTTTTCTGTTGAAAATTCTTCAGTGGATGGTCTGGCTTCTTCGGAAATCTGGTTTCTTTCTGTTTGAGATTTTGTCTTCAGGCTGTGGAGAGAGAGGGTGTGTGTGTGTGTGTGTGTGTGTGTGTGTGTGTGTGTATTGATATCTATGTATATACAGCTATCTACAGTTATTTCTTTCTTATATGTATATATGGATAAATGATGTGTGTGCACGCACACACAGTCAAGTATGTGGATCTATTTGTAGTTCAGAGTGCTTATTATTTTATTAAAAACATTACATGAAGGAGTGGAGTTTCTCGTGCACCTGTATCTGTTAACTCAGTAGTTGTTTATTAATAAATCATTATATATATATTTGACAGAGTGAGAGGGACAAACTGGACTTTGCATGTTGGGTACTTGGCAGTGGTGATTGCTAGATGGCTGTAACCCTTAATTTGATAAAAAACTACCATGTGGAGTCTATACCTGAGTGGTGAAATGATAATACTAAGAATATTTCATGTTTGTTTAACTGTTTTTTGTTGACCGAGTTGAATGCTTTAACTGAAGTTCTGACATGGATTCAATAATGTGATGCTAGGATATCTGGAGTTGATGCTATCAAAGTCCATGCTTTAGAATGATGGAATAATGTCTTGGAGTCACTTCTGATTAAAGCTTCCGTGGAGTGACATTTTTTTGTTTCTGTATTCATATGCCTTAAGTCTTAACCTGATGTGCTAACTATTGACATTTTGTTCTAGTATTTAAAATTGAGTACAAAGCCAGATATATTTAGCTAATAGTTATTACTTTTAACATCACTAGCATTTATTATTTATAATAATGGATTCAACACTAGTTGTTTATGTAAATAGTTTGGGAAGGGCAGACGCTTTTTTATATATACCTATAGGATAGTTATGATCTAATTAGAATAGCTACTTGCAGATTAACTATGCAAAAATATAACTGTACTATGCCCATTATCCTTGGTTAGATAAACACCAATAAAGAATAGGAAGCTTTCCATTCTAACGGATATTAGAAATTTATAGAAACTGTTTATGATCAGTTAACACTATATGTTCATATCTAAAGATTAAGTTAATTATATTGTCCATAGTTAAAATGTATACATTTTTTTTTCTGAAGAGTGGTTTTCAATAGTAGTATATATGCTCTAATTTGAGGCGGAAAATTGGAGAGTGGTTGGTTAACAATTTTTAGGATGGTTGAAGGTGGATTAGATGACGTGTTCATCAAACCAGGAGTACCACAGTCCATGCGTAGATTTGTATATAGTTTCAAATTATTTACAGTTAGGTTTGCTTCATATCCTATGCCCGTAATGAAAATTTGGATATTCATTTGTATCAAAGTAAATGTTTGATTATAAATGTATGTCTCTAAATGTTAATGGTCTCAATAACCCTATAAAAGGAGGATGTCTAGTCAAATATTTAAAAACAAACAAGGTTGATATTGCCTTTTTACAAGAAACTCATATAACTGGAAAAGATTTGGATAAAATATTTTTTAATGACTATACAATACTTGTAGAATCATATTACCTGACCAAAAGAAGAGGACTATGATATTATGGAGAAAATCATTACCAATTCTAAAAATACTAGATTCTTATTCAGATAAAAATGATATGTTATCCATGATTTCTCTGGAAATTAATAAAAAACAGATTACACTGATTAACTCATATTGGATACCAGGTATCGGAGTGCAAACAGCTAATACATATCTTGAAACAACTTTAATTAGATCTAAAGGTGATAATAATATATGCAGGACATTTCAACTGTATTTTAACTAAAAATGATACCACCAAAATTGGTAGCTTCAAAATCTCCTACCCAGCTAAAAAAATTAATAATTACATAAATGCTTCGAATCTGAGGGACGTTTATAATTTAAAAGAACCAAATTTATTAAAATATACAAATTACTCCTACAGATTTGGTACACAAACAAACACTGATAAAGTTTTTGTTACAAATAACATATATTCTAAATGTCTAGAAGTTCTAATAAGCTCCTACCCTATGTCCGACCATAATGTCATCTTTTTCAGAATTAATATTAAACCCAACAACTTAATATTTTGGCAAAGAATCCCAGTTTATATTATTCATTTAAAAGGCTTTAAAGAATGGTTCCTATCAGAAATAAAACAATTCCTGGACATAAATATCAATAGCATATTTGGGACTCTTTAAAATCATATCTATTTGATAGAATTAAAAACTGGTGCCTAAATAAAAGGAGGGAATGGGAAAGTGAATTAACTAAAATCCAATTACAAACTGATACCATAAAAAAATATCATAAACACCACAGACATTAACTTGAAAGCAGAATTAAAGCAACTTAACTCAGCATACATGGAAATTATGAATAATAAAGTTGCAATAAATTTAGAAATAATCAAACTACAATCTTATTCTATGAATCCTAAAAATATGCATAGATTAGCAGTAAAATCAAAAAATGTATCTATATCTAAATATATAACAGAGATTATAGACAAAACTCTAAATAAACCTAAGCAGGTAACAGACTTAAAAGACATATTGGACATTTTCAGAAAACACCACAAAAAGATGAACAAAAAAAATTCAGTCACCTGTAATAAGGACTTAAGAGATAATTTCTTAAAAAAATAATATCAATAGAAAATTAACAAATGAAAACATTAAATTGTTCAAACCTATAACCTTCAAAGAATTAAAAGAAAGAATCCTGACTCTTAAAAATAACAAATCACCAGGTTTAGATGGAATAATAGGATAATTATATAAACTATTACCAGATGATACTCTACAAACACTGTTAGAAGCTTTAGGAGAGTTTAGAAAGAATTCAATTTCAATACCCTCCTGGAAATATGCCATGATATCACCAATATTAAAACAAGGGAAAGACCCCACGTTAGTGTCCTCTTATCACTCTATATCTTTGTTAAATGTGGATTATAAAATCTTTACATCAATATTTGTAAATAGGCTGAATCAATTATTACCTACAATTATTATGGATGATCAAACAGGTTTCAATTTAAAAAGGAAAGTCCAAGACAATGTGATTAGATTGCTATCCCTAATAGAGCATGCAAACATGAATAAAAAAGAATTATCAATCATTGGTCTAGATCTAAACAAGGCGTTTGATTCCATAAGTTGGCCCTATTTATTTAAAATACTAGAAATTTATAATTTTGCACCTGAATTTAGAGATCTCTTAAACAGACTATATGTAAATTCAGTAGCATATGTCAAAATTGATGCTTTCTTATCAGGTCCACTGAAAATATTTAGAGGTACTAAGCAAGGTTTCCCATTGTCTCCTTTATTGTTTGCTCTATCAGTCGAACCTTTAGCCAATTACATAAGAGCAAACCTTAATATAAGTAGTTTTAATGTCAAGTCAGATTATAATTCCAAAATACAGCTGTTTGCTGATGATATTTTGCTAACAATTGGAAACATAAATTCCTCAACTAACCATATTAAAAAGTCCCACTAAATTTTTGAAAAGATTTCAGACATGAATTTTAATGACAAAAAACTGAAACCTTAATTCTAAATAAAAAAAATAGATAATGTACTGAAAAGCCATGGCAAGTTCAGTTGGTCAAATGATTCACTAAGATACCTTGGAGTGTTAATAAAGCTAACTTGGAAGGAGACCATAAACAAACTATAAAAATTTAGTGTCCATAATTAATGAACATTTTGTTAGGTGGAACAAAATGTTTTTTTTACGACAGCAGAAAGGCTAGTGTTATTAAAAATGATCATCTTGCCTAAAATTCTATTCCTTTTTCAAACATTAATAGTTTCACCCACAAAAAAATGAAAAAAACTACATAATATGATGATTAAGTTCTTATGATTTCCTCAGAAACCAAAAATTGCTTATTCTTGGCATTATAAAGACTGGGATAATGGAGGGAGGAATAGCATTCCCAAATTTAGAGCTTTATGCAGATTCAGTAATCTATAGAGTAATATGCCAGTGGCTAAATCCTAATTACATTTCAAATTGGAAAAAGCTGCATATGAACATTTTATTTGCTAACATCTACTTTAATATAGAAAATAGTTTATTTCCAGAAAACATAAAAATTTTTCTAGTGATAAAAGATTTTATCTACAATACAGGTAAAACTGGTAAGTGCTCCCCATTTCTTAGACTTATATTAAGTAATTTAAAAAATAATAATAAATAAAACATACAGGATGAACATTTTTAATTGTTTATTGTTCCCTATATTTTACACAAAGTCTTGCCTTTATTCCTTTAATATAGCTAAAATAAATGATATGAAAGAAAATGGTCTAATTTTCTGGCATCAATTTTTGTCTAACAAAACCATACAGGAACCAAATTTACTTATGGCAAGATACAATAAAAAACACAATAACTGGTTAAACATACAGATTTTCAGAGAATATATAGTTAATGAATTTAAAATACATCAAATGACTAATATAACATCCTCCCCCAAATATTTATACTCTTAAGTGAACTGTACACATTGAGTAGTAATAACAGCTTTTCAATATCAAAAATATATAAAACCCTAAGATTAGATTTACCAGTAGCAGAAGACTCTCTATTGAACTATACAGAAAAAATTAATAAGTCTAGTTTTTCAGAAAATGAAAAAATGCTAATACTTAAATTGATCAATCACACTACCTCAGCCCCTTTTTGGAAAATTTTCAAATAGAAGTTTTATCACCCCCCATAAAATTTCAATAATCTCAGCAAATGGTATTACTAAATGTTGGAGGTGTGAGGAGACATTATGTGCAGATTGGGAACACATGTTTATCAAATGCAAAAACCTAGTTCCCTTTTGGTTAGAGTTTAAAAACCTTTTAAAGGCATTGTGGTCAGACAGATGTGAAGTTTCAGATTCGTTGTTGCTGTTTAATGCCCCGATACCTACATGTATTTCTAAAATACAAATACATCTTCTTTGGTCATTGCTTGCCAATGCAAGAAAAGTAATCATGATAAACTGGAAATCCAAAGACATCCTCTTATTCACTGAATTTATTTCATTAGCCAAAACAGTATGTCATAGGGAATTACAAACTGTAATGTTCAAATCTACTAAAATGGCACATAAAAAATTTCTTGGTTGAAACTTGAAAGATTACTAGACAAAATGTAATTATAAGAAAGAATATTACTGTTATGGGAATTGTATATAGTGTTCTGTTTGTTTGATCTTTAGATTTTTAACTTGGTTATGTATAATATATGTCAACATTTATATTTGAAAATGTAATAAAAATTTACAAACAAAAAAAAAAGAATTGTGTCAGATATGGTACAGAACTCTGCGAGAGACACATTACAGGCAGAGAGAAATGACTGGCAGTAAGCAAAAGAAAATATCTATAAGCCGAATTGTCTCATGTGTCAGGAAAATCTTTTAATTAATAGTGTCCTTTTGTTTTAACAGCCAGACTAGGTGTACTATGCAAGAGACCGTGTGCAAACATTTGCAAATTATTTGTACAATACAGACAGCTAATAATAATGGTCATAAAATCAAAACAAAAGACTGATTCAGTAGTTTTAACCTGATTTCATTGACTTGTTAAGCTGTTCCGAAAAATCAAGTTTTAAGGCATGCGCAAAGTCATATATAGGACCAGAATACACAGTCATTTTTGCTTTTAAAATGTAGTTTGTCAGATAAGAAGCAGAAGAAAAGATCCTCCACAATGATTTATCTACGATATAGACTCATGGCCTCTAACCTTCCATTTATATCAAAAAATACTTTATTTTATTTATACTTTGTTGACTGAGTTAATCCCACCAGACTAGTAGCTTCTTTTCAGAAGAGACCCAGGGTGGTATTTATACTACTAGGGGAAATTCGGCCAAGGCATCAGGGAATTTCGCCTACACTTTTCAATCAGTGCCATAGAATCTTTTACATCTTCCTAAGCTACAAGCAGCTCAGGCAGATGGGGTCTTGTTTTATGTCTCATCTGAAGGATGATACACTCAAGAGTGAAGCACCCCCCCTTATGCTGCACTGTAGTGTCAGTAATCCATCTCACTGGTGTTGGAATAGAACCCCCAGCCTTCTACATCAAATGCCAGTGTGTTACCTGTTGCCTGACTCTTGTCATTCAAAAAATGTATATTCTGTATTATGTGAACACTTCACTGTCTGATTCCCAAAACATACACAAACACACTCTCGTATGGGTGCACGCGCGCACACACACACACACACACACACACACACACACACACACACACACACACACATACACACACACATATACAAACACACACACATATACACACAGAAACAAGCACTACTGGAATACTCAATATTTGGTTTAATACATTATTTTTTTCTTTACTGACTTGCTGTATTTATATTATCTTTCCATACCTCTCAAACTCTTACCACAAGCATTCTAGACAAAGCCAATATAATGTGGAGGACAAAGGCCCAAAATCAGGACAGATTTTAAATATTGCTCTTACAGACTTAAAAAGAGACTAGAATAATGGGTTATACATTAGTGTGCACTTTCTGAAGGATACAAAGTCATAAACACAGATGTCTGTCATTATTTAGTAACTTCAGTCCTCGGTGCTTTGCTAGAAAATTAAAATTTTACAAGGAACAGGCCAAAAATATAAGGCAAAAATCTGGATACTCTGCGAAATTCTGGACTGTTGAAAAGTATGTATCTTTCTATATTGAGATCCAGTCCCACAGGTTAATACTGAATAGTTAATGTGTTAAGTATACAGTAATTTAAGACTTTATTGGCATCCCCTAAAACAGATATGGACCTCCCTATGGAGGATGATAGCCTCACCATTTGAGAAAAGTAGATGTAGGACATGAGACCAACTTTTTTTTCTCTTCACCTTTCTATACTGAAACACTTGCTTATGATAAGGTAAACAATCAATACTGTGCAATACAGAAAATGTGCTTTAACAAAGTCAGAATTAACTCAGATATAATATTTTAGTCAAAAATAACTGTCTCGGTGCAAGCCTAGAAAACTGACAACTTTTATACTGTTCTTACAGTTAAAACTTCATGAAGAAATGAGTAACACTAAATTAAGAGCACTTAGCGACAACTGAGGTAAACAAGTCCTTTAGGTGACAAAGATCTGTTTTCTTAATTTTCCTAGCTGTACACACACAAACAAAAGTAGCTTTGAAGAGGTACTCTTTTCTTCTACAACAGTCCAGAAGAGGGCAGACTTATAATTATAAATAATAAAATGCCCTGTACAGCAGAGGAATGTTGTAGAATATGGTTTTGAAAACTGAAGGTAAGATTCTGTACATGTACATGTAGCAGCTACTTCTGTTAAAACAGCATTGGTTGGTTTCTTGCTACAGAATCAAGCATTGCCAATATCTAGGCAAGGAGACCAGGCAAAAGGATCAAATTAACATGCTACATTTCCTAACATAAAAGAATACTCTGGTCAGAAATCTGGACACTATTTGTCATCCATTTTTCTTTGGGCTCTGCTATTGTTAGGACTGTTTTATAAGCATATTAGCCACTGACTTTACTGACCGCAAGTGGTTCGAGTGCTGGTCTGAAAAACAAAAATACACTCTATGAATTAGTAGTCTGTGAAAGAATTTGTAGTTTTTTTTTTCAGAGTAAACATTCTTCAATAACGGGGCAAAGACGTGAAAAGGCAATTCCAGAAAGGGGCAACTTCCTACACATGGTTTATAGAAAAGAACCAGATTAACTTAAAAAAGTATACCTTTTGTGAAAAGTTTGTAGGTTAATCAATTTACAGATGTGTGAAGGTATGGCAGAATCAGCAGTGTTCAAGTATAACTTAACTCTAGGGAAAAAAAGCATGGCACTCTGTGATGATTCAGTTTATGCCAGAGTTTTGCAATGTGTTAATATAAATTACATCCCAGTTTAAAGCATTTTGACACATTACGAAGGTTGTATAGGCCATAGACTGAACCCCTCCCAAAACGTAAAATACAAAATTACTTTAATAATTTAATACTGCTAGAAGCTTATTCTGGGCCTGGAAAAAAGCCTGTCTCCACCTTGCGTTTTCAGTACTCATAGCTACAAAAGTAGATAGAAGGAAGATCCACACTGAAATTTAGATGAACTTAACTGATATTGCTGATATCTCATGTGTAAACACAGTGTCTTCTTATACATGACATTATATGACAAAAGAACTTTTAAATCTTACCACTTCTTCCATCTTTATGATCTTCTACAGCATTATCAACTCTCTCCTAAAAAAAGCATACATATTAGCATAAAGTAGACACTGCAGATAATGGATTAAGTTTTGAAAAATTAAATTTTTAATTTCTAGAGCTGTCATTCAATAAAAAGTTTGCTGTTGCACTAAAAAGTGACCCCAAATCTTTACTTTTTGAGAAAACTCGTAAAAATATTAAGTCAGCAGGCTCTGTATCACAAAGCAGAATTGAATGTCACATGCTTTACATAAAGTAAAAAACCTTGATTACACCCTGCATACTTTTATCATTCAACTGTATGATGTGCTGTACTTCCCCAACAAAAATGTACAGCAGTGTTAAAATAAATAAACTACATGTTAGGCTGGTTACACATTGCCACCTGCTGTACGCTAATAAAAACAGAAGTAAGGGTCATATTGCATACAACCTCTGGTAATATTTAAAGCAAGAAAAATTCCCCATTCCCAATGTCATAGCAATACAAGCTAGCAGCTAAGTCTATAAGAGTGCAAAGCTGAGTAGTTGATGTCACAGAAATTGTTTTACTGGAAAATACTGTTAAATGAGGGCCTCACTACAACAGAAGACCCTTGAGAGTGAGACTTTTGCAGCAGCTGCTATTTCAGTATACCTTGTCACGTTTCAGTAAATGGTTTCAGCAAGAAAATGCCTGCTTGTTGGTCTTTACCTCCACACATGGTAGGGTGTAAAGAGAGCATTCGTACACACATATTTGTTCTGTGAAGTTCTTTGAATTCTAGTAGCAGGCAGAATGACGGTGATATCTCCAACAATCTCTGTTTACAGTACTGAAACAAATATAATATAAAAACAGGATAAAAAAAAAAAGCAAGACACATTTGTGCATAGTGGAGTCACAGCATGTATGCTTGGTAGCTAAGTCTCCTCAGTGTAAAGGTGGAGAATGCATTGATCCACTTCCAATAGTGATCCATATTCCTTGTCTCTTTTTCTGGAGGGTGGATCGCAGGACACTGAGGTGTTAGAGCCAATTTTAAAACCACTGAAGTGACTATAGAGTCCATGGTTGGATTATACACCAACTTTTGCAGTTCTAAGGAGTCCAGAGGATCTTGACTGGCATCCAAGGCAGAGATGCCACAACTGTGAGCTCCTTCCATATTTCTTGTATGATGATAACAACTGCTTTTTCCACAAGTGGTACCATCCAGGAAGGTGAGGGGAGAGACTTGAACACCTCCTACAGAGTCTTATCTGACCATTTTAGCTTGCATCATTTGAAAGAACTCCCTGAACCTGGGGTCAACAGAGGGTGAAACTAAGGAATCATCTTCACCATCTTCATCTCAGTCTGTCTTAAGTGATTCCCATAGGGAATCCATATATTTCCTCTAACATGGGCTCTTGGGATGTTCCTTTGGTGGAAAAGAAGAGGCAGAGGAACATTCTGACTCAGACACCCTTCTGCATTTCTGCTTGATGTCCTCAGATCTTCTCCCTTGTGTTTGTAATGTGCTGGGAGGCTCAGACACAGATCAGAGCCTGCAATACTGAGCTGAAGACCAGTCTCAATATGTATGTTGGCATTTAGGTGCCCAATACCAAGGAACTAGCACTGAGCTCTACCAACATCAGTGGTCAATGAAGCATCCGCATCAAGCACTGACACCAAGTGACCATCTGAGTCCAGCATCAATGTTCATATTCTATGGCCCAAGAGCTCAAACATAAAAAAAGACTGACCTAGAAAGGTTGCTGTCAAGGTTGGGCCTAAGCCAGAGACTCTGGAGCCAAGGGCCATGGAGACAGTCAGCGTCAAATGCATCAATGCTAACTGCAGTGATACTGGTAGCAGCACCAACAGACTGAGGACAAACCCTGTCAGTGTCAATGCCAGCAGGGTGCTATATGGCCTTAAAGCAACTGGCATTTGAGCAGTGGCTGATGAGGACACTATATTCAATGGCGGGAGGATGTCATTATTCCTGTCAACCCTGAACATTGTGGTAGGGTAATATCTAAATCCAACTGAGCCTACTGCATGACGTTTAACAGCTCTGCCTACTCTGTATTTAAGAAGACAGATCAGTGGGATGAAACAGAATGTGGACACCTGATAGAAGGGAATGCCTAAAGAGGGAATGCCTAAGAGGGTCCAACTCAGAAACAGAGGAAAGACTCTCCCTTCCTGAGGAGCTCAATCCAGCAGGTTTAGGAGGATGGGCTTCAGTTACTTGCATTACCAACTTTTACTCACCAGTGTCCACATAAGGATCAATATTTTCACTGAAAGAAAGCTGGGAGGTAGAGGAAGGTTATATACATCACATTCTTACTTTTTCTTTTCTTTTTTTTTTTTTTTGAGGACTGTACCTTGATATAGTGTAGGAAGTCTCAATGAGAGATATTCAACACTGGGAGGTGGATGGTTCACAGGTACCCTTTTTAGGCAACTTTCCCTTTAAAATAAAATTTTCCTATCATCTAATAATGCACACTTGCCAAATCTTCTGCTATTTTTGCAGATGTTACAGTTTGCCTGAAGATGAGCAGCACTGACATATCGTATTTAATGTACTTATGTAGTGATGGAATTTTGTAGCCACAAAGTTCACATTTTTGAAAACTGCAGCATTTTCTACAGTGTCTAACCAACTAATATGTTAAAAGGACTACATCTGTCACAACAGTAGCACAAAACCACTTTTCATATGCAATTATTCCAAATAAACATCAAAGAATCCACAACACTAGCCCACAGAAAAAAGTAAGCCTAACACTCGGTTAAGCCACATCTTATGGAAAAAGTGGCAAATGCAAAAACTGCTATCAAGCAAAAAAATAAAATAAAATAAATAAATATAATTTTCTCAACAAAATCTGAAAAGGGATGAGTATTAATGATGTGGAAATGATAATGACAGCTACCCTAAAAAAAGAACACCAGAGCAATCAATTGTAGTGGAAAAGAAGCCCACTTTTATCAGACTTAACCCCCAGCAGTTTGGCTTTCTCAAGGGTAGAGCCTGTCTTGAATCTATTGAATGTCTTTGAGAAGGTTACTTTGGACACTGTTCAAACAGAGTACCATGACCTCAGCAAGATATTCAATATCATACCACATGGAAATATAATGAACAAGATGAAGGAGCTCCAAACTGACCTGCATGTGGATAGATGGATAGCCAACAGGCTTAGGGACAGGACTTACAGAGTAACAGTAGGGTGTGCATCCCTATGAGCATGAAGGTCACCAATGGAGTTTCTCAGGCATTTGTGCTGGGATCTCTGATAACCACTATCTACTTCTCAGATCCCCATATATTAAACAAGGATCTCTGGTTACAAATGTTTGTGGATGATTTTAAGTTTGAAGGTATTGTCAAGCCACCTAATGGCATACAGCCACTCCAACAGGAGCTTATACTTGTCAATAGCTGGAGTACAAAAAAAATTCTAAAATCAAAAGTGCAACATTGTATCATTTGGTAAACTTCTCCTACCTCCAGCTTCTAGCATTGATAACACACCACTTCAAAATGAAAAAATATTGAGAGACCTGGGTACTTGGGTGGATCACTCCCTTATGTTTGACCATCATGTCGCAACAGTGTTTAGGCAATCCTTTTACCTTGCACAGCTCATAGCAAAAGGTATCTCCTCCAGATCAAAAGAAGTCATCACGTCCTTGTATTCTGCACCGATTAGACCCATCACTGAGTTCAACCCTCCCTTTGAGCTGTACCTTACTTATCTTATCAAGCAAATACAAAGACCCAATAGGATTTTAACTAAAACGAACATGGGATTAAAAGATCTGAGCTACAAGCAGACACTGGAGGCATTCTCTCTTTATTTACTGTCATATAGACTCCTTAGGGTGATCTGTGCCTGACATATAGAGCTATAAGGGATCCAGCGGTCCCTGAAATTACTAAGTAAAACTTACCATAATAGCAGATGGTCTAATGATCACTGCTGCAGTAGCCTAAGATATAAGGGTTATATTTTGCATAGGCTACAATCAGCTGAGCTGACTAAAAAGACTGACTTGGGTGCCAAGCCCTTTAGAGCTTTCATGCCAACTAAGTGAGGGAGGTTAATCCTTGAGAGGACAATGCCAAAAAAAGAAGACAGATGTTTACATCCTGACATAAAAAACAAAAAATCAAGAGGGATGGAGAGAGGGAGCGGCTACTGCAGTAGTGATAATTTAAAGATCTACTGTTATGGTTAATATACTTACACAACTGTACTATGCTCTTCATATTGATCATTGCTGCAGTAACCTAAGCTATGTGGATAGATTACCATAGTTTAGAACAGCTAGAAGCTGGAAGGGGAAGGGTCCAGGAGCATCTGGGGAATGGTCCTAGGAAAGTCTGCCCTAGGCCAGAAAAAAAAATCTAGTTTATAGTGCTTTGTAAAAGTATACAGAGGACCAAATTACTGCTTCCAGAACACTTCTAGAGTTCAGCCCTTTACAAAATGCTACAGATGAAGCCAAAGCCCCGGTAGAGTAAGCCTTGACCTTGTCTAGAATAGAAGCAACTATTTGGAAATAGTCTGCTTTGACACAGATTGTCCCTTATGCTTACTTTCATAAGAAATGACAAACTGATCTGAAATTCTGAAAGATTTTGTTTTATCAAGATGGTATCTGAGTAGCCTGTGGACATCCAAGGTAAGAAATATCCTTTCACCCCCATTTTGGGTTTAGGAAAAAAAAAACAGGGAGACAGATAGTCTGGCATAAAAGAATAATTATTTCTCAAAGAAACCCTGTATGTATGGAAAATGAGATAAGGATGACCCACCATAAATGCATGCAACTCAGACACCCATCTTGCAGAGGACAGAGCAATCAGTAAAACTGTTTTCTATGTTAAGAACCTCAAGTCAGGCATTTAAGCTGGTTCACATGGAGCAAGTGCTAGCTTCTCTAACACAAAATTAAATAGAGGAGGCACTGGTTTTCTCTGAGGCTTCTTATGTAGCACCTCTTTCAAAAATATTTTGACATTGAATGGTAGGGGATCCATGGGCAGACATGCTGAAATGGATGACAGATGAACCCTGACAGGGAAGTAAGATAGACCATAGCACTGCAACTTACATAAATAATGTAAAACCAGAGAACAACTAGCCCTGAATGGGTGATGGTTATGTTGTTGGTACCAACTAGAAAACTATTTCCACTTGCTTATATAGGACTTTCTAGTATCAGGCTTCTTTACTCCAGTAGTACTCGTTTGCATGTCTGCAGTAAACAAGTTACTAAAAGGTATTAAGACCTTATCATCCATGCAGTCTGATGTAGTTGCTTTGGGTTGGGATGTATCACACACCCATTCTTGTGTGAGTAAACTCAGTCTGTGAGGAATCTTGTTGTAATTGTCCCTGGCCATTTTCAAAAAGAAAGGAGAACTACCGTTGCCTGGGCCAGAAGGAAGTCACCACAATGATCTTGGAGGAGTCATTCTAAATCTTCATAAGTACCATGGATATCAGTGTAAAGGGTGGAAAAGCATACAGAACATTCTTGGCCATGGAAAGAACATGTATCTGTCTTCCAGGCATTCTTGCAAGGAGATTTGGAACAGAATTGTAATAGTTGATTGTTTAGAGAGGAGGTAAAAAGGTCTACCTGAGGAATTCCACACAGATGGAGTAACTCTTAGAAGGCCCCTTGATCTAGTTTCCCTTTGTGATGATCTACCTTTGTCCTGCTCAGCTTGTCTGACACACAGTTTTGCTCTGACGGAATACAACTTGTCTGTAAAGTGAGATTGTGCTGTAAAGATATATTCCATGCTAACATGGCTAGTCTGTATAAGGGGTAAGATCTGGTTCCCTCTTGCTTGTTTAAGTGCACATCACTGTGGTATTGTCTGTAACTACTCGAAATTATTCTGGGGACCACATATGATTCAGAGAGTTGACAGCCTTTATAAGAGCTGGCATCTCTGTTTTGTTTTTGTGCTTTGTCCCAGAGACCTTGCAGTTTTACTCCCCTTGACACTACTCCCGAAGAAAAGTCTGAAGTGTCTGTAGTGACTGCTTTGCAGCAAGAGAAGAGAAGGGGAGACCAGAACCCAGGGATATCTGATGTCTGCACCAATTGATTTCTCTTTTCACAAATCCCAGGACTGGAATTTGAAAGAAATGGGTATTGGAGTGGGGACAAAAGACACTTCAGATGACATGTGGAGACTTAAGATCTCATTTAGAAACTTATAAGTGGTATCATAAGAATCGTGGATGCCATGAGGCCCAGAATTCTGAGGTATGCACATGCATGACAGATGTCTGAGTAGAAAACCCCCAGAATTGATCTAAATATAGATCTATTTTTTTCCTGTGGAAGGCAAGCTCTTTGTACTGAAGTACTTAGCAGGCACCCAAAAAACACAACCCTGTATGATGGAGTCAAAAAGACTTTTGAATGATCTCTTCAATTCTAGACTGTGTATGGAGATCTCCTACCCAGGTGGGAGATTCTTCACACTTCAAAAAGACTCTACAAAGATAAGCAAACCTTCTAAATATGGAAAATGTGGATACCCTGTAGCCTGCAATGGGCTATGACAGCAGCTAGACATTTTGTGAACACTCTTGGAGCAGTTCCAAATCCATTTGTTTGGATTTGTTTGGTGTATACCTGGTCAAGCACTGGTGGAATTATTTTGGTTATGGACTCTTGGAGCAGTGGATAGCTCAAAGGGTAGGGCAGAAAACAGATAATGCGATCTAGACATACAGAACATTAAGAAATACCTGAAATCTGGATGAATAGGAATGTGATGATGTGCATCTTTTAAATCTAAGGATAATGAAAAACTCAAATGAAGTAAAAAGAGTAGCAGGTTGTGAAGTGAAATCACTTTGAACTTAGGCACTATCACAAACTAATTCAAGAAAGAAAGGCACACAACTGGTCTCCATAGTTTTTTTATTTGGCACTAAACATTCTTGAATAAACTCCTTTTATCGACTGAGAAGCAGGAACTGCTTCTATTACCCCTGACATAGCAGCATAAAATTGTAAACATCAAATATGTAAAAGCATACCCTTTTTCCCAAAGTCGTCAAAAGCTTTCCCATCCTTATCAGAAGGAGAAGGATTAGAATTAAAAAATGTTAGCAGCAGCAGGATTTACTAAAGCTATCCGCTGGGTCAGGACTGTGATGGCTGTAAAAAAACTTGAAAGACTGAGGAACTTTATACAACCTGCCTGCATTCTTAGGGGTAGCAGGCTGACTGTCAGAGAAACTGCAAACTGTGACAAAAACATCCCCCAAGGCTAACAAAACTGGGAAAAGAGGATAGGATTCTGGAAATTCCAGTTAAAAAAAGCATATTTTCTTAAGAACAGAGAGAGCCCAGTATTCTTCAACTGGAAACATTTGTTATTCCTGAAAATAGTCTCACAGAAAAAGAATCCTTCACAGGGAGAATCAGATGCCACAGTCTCCTCAGAATCTAAATCAAAAACCCAAAAAGAAAAAAAAATGTATCTGACCCTAAACAATTCACTACAGACTCATTTTCTTGAACCTCTTCAGGGAAAATAGGAATGCCTTTTTCTTTTACCAGAAACTGCTTTACAAGAAGGGTCAAGAGCCTGCATGTGGCCCTGAGCTATGCCCAATGAGCTACTCTTTTTTAATTTCTCCAAGCCTTTTGGGTTTCTAATACCATGACGGGAATGGACCCTATTCCTAAGTCAAAGTGCGATTAAAGTTCATGAAATTAGTATTGTTTCAGTTTTTGATGTCAGCCAGTAGTGCTCTTCACAGCACCCGCAATGTGCCCAGTAATGACTCCTTCTGCAGTTCATATGGAGTTACATGTATTGGCAACATATCTAAATATGACTGTAAATTTTTTATAAGACCCTTTGCTCCTACTACTATTGGGACTGTCTGGGTATCATTCTTCCACAGTGCTGTCGGTTCTGCCTGCAGATCCTGATATTTTATGACTTTGTGTCTCTATGTACTCAAGACATTGTAGTCACTGGGTGTGGCAATTTCAATGATCAATGCTACTCTTGTCTTCTCTTCTTGGACCACTATATCCGGTTTTCTATTATCTATCTTTTGAACTGTTGCTAATGGATGATCCCATGTGATGTAGACTTCTTCATTTTCTATGATGCTTTGTGGCTCATGTTTCCAGGGTTTTTCAGCCACTTCAGTATCATAATGTTTGCACAATCCCCAGTGCAACAGTTTTGCCATATTATTATGCCTTTCAGTATACAGTCCTTCTGCCATTGATATGTCGCAACCAGCAACGAAGTGTGCAACTGTTTCCAATTCGGTTTTACAAAACCTACATCTGTCTGTTTCTCCCACATGTTCAATGGACTTTATAAACCAACATGTATGCAGCCCACTATCTTGGGCCGCCAATATTAACCTTTCATCTCTTGGTTTGAATTCGCCTCTCCTTAAGCATTCCTGTGTTCATTCCTGATCAACATGAGGTTCTTCCAGAAGTTTTCTATACCTGCAACTATATTTATGCTTTTTCCACGTTTCTTGCCTTCTCATCTGATCCTTCACTTTATATTCTTTCCTCTGTTTTTTGGCACATTCAGTTGCTGCCTGATTTTTATCTACTTCTGGTTTGATTTCCATTCCTGCTTGACACTGACAAGCTTCTCCTAGATTAAGCAGAGAACTCATCTTAGATTTATTCTCCTCATGTTTCAAAACGTTCAATATGTTTGGGTCTTGTGAGGTCAGCAGATATGTGTGGAGTTCCACGATTGCAGATCTGTACATATAATCAGTTTCAAGGAGGCCCATTCCCTCCTACAGAACAGGGAGTATATAATCATGGTATGCACTGATTTTTATAAATAATTTGGTAAGCATGAAGCATCCTTCTTGTTTTCCTAATTTATCCAACAGGTGTTGGGGCCAGTCAATCACTCCAAAACTGTAAGGACAGGAAGAGCAAATTGGCTTATAGCTTGAATTTTGTTTCTAGATGCCAGTGCTGTTGTCAGGATTAATTTAAGTCTTCTGACATATTCCTTACTAAGTTTTAGTCACATTTGTTCATGTTTTATTGTTGATACTGCATCATTTCCCAAATATATACACTCCTTCTTGCTCAAGTTTTTTTGTATCACATTCTTGTCCCAAACTGATGTTTTCCTGGAGTTGCAGTTTTCCTGCTTTAAAGGCTGCTTTTGCACATTTATCAAGACCAAATGTCATTCTTATATCATCTGAAAAATTTTGACAACTTGCAGTTGTGCTTTCAGTTCCTCATCTGAAGAGCTATACAGTTTTAAATCAGCAACAAAGAGAAGGTGAGAAGTCTTTACACTTTGTTGTTTTCTAGGAGCCAGATTATAGCCACGGCCTAAGCTGTTGAGTAAACAGCTTAATGGATTAAGGGCAAGGCAGAATAGTAATGGTACCAGAAAGTCACACTGAAAAATCCCCCTTTGAATTTTTATCCCTGGGATAACAATTTGTCCTTTATCATGGCTTAACTGCAAAGTGGTCTGCCACTGTTTCATGGTCACTGTAATGGAGTTGATCAGTTTGGGGTGTATTTTATACATTTTAAGCACTCTTTCATCCATGAATGAGGGATACAGTGTGCAGAGTAACTAATACAGGAGAAGATAAATGTTTAGGTTTCTGTCTCTTTTAACAGGAAACTGAAAAAAAATAACAGACCCAGTATTGCCTGCAACAGCTTTCCAAGGGATGGGCACAACATTTTGGCTAAGTAGGAGTACATTCCCTATCCCTTCTCCCATGACTGATAAAAATGGATCTCTCTTAAGTAAAAAAGCAATGTGAAAGTTTTTTTCCCCAAAGGTAACTTATCTGCCCAGCAATGGAACAGTGTTAGCCAAACATTGAGCCTTAAAAGCCAGCTGAGCAGCATTCTTTTCAGCAACAAGAAAACTCTGAAGGGCTTTGCACCAAAACCTGACTTTTTAGTCAGCTTTGCCTTGAAGCTTTGGAACCTGTCTGGCTGTTACATCCCCCTGTAGGATATAGCCCATATAGATAAGGCTAAGGTTACTGCAGCAGTGATCATAATAATGAACATCCATCCCTTCCTGTCTTGGCCAGAGTGGAGAAATTGGAATGATTTAAATGTAATTTTTCTTCTTACATTTGGAATAATTCCAGGTATCAGAGAAATCAAAAAGAATGCATACAAAAGACTGTTTCCATTTATTGCCCTCACTAGAGCATAAGGCAACTTACAGTATAACACTGAAAGCTAGTTCATCAGTTTTGATGCATTCAAATCCATCTTTTGACAGACTCATTTGTTTATTGTGACAAAATCTAAATTTGTCCCCATTCCACAAAGAAAGTACAGATTTGTAACTTAACATATGTCCCCAATCCACAAAGAAAGTACAGATTTGTAACTTAACATAAGAGTAGATATTCAAATTACTGTAACATAAGCAATATGGAATAGATTTTGCCAAGGATCAGATATCAGGCCGGTATTCAAGGACATACCAGGATAAAGCAGATGTACAGGTGTCAAAATTCAGGTCTTTCTTGCCTCTCAGGAAAGGATGACTGAGTCCAAATATAGTTATGTACTAGGAAAAAAGGGAAAAGCAGGGATAATGGGAACTCATCCCTGGCAGACAGATTAGGAAAGGAATACACACAAGTAGGAAATCCACAAAGGAAACAAAAAAATGGGGAAAGAAGGGAGGGTGTTAGTATTCAATAGCAATCTATTCAAACATCTACTGTTATGACAATTATTTATACAACAGAACTATGTTTATTATTAGATAGATCACTGCTGCAGCAGCCTAAGCTATGCGGGATGAATATCAAAGCTTAGCTAGCAAGGAAAAAGAAAGTTCAGAGTCCAGGAAACCCTGAAGAATAGTTGTAAAAATACATAGTCCATACCTGGGGAAGGAACCAGTCTTATAATGTTTAGCAACTGGGTATAAAGATAACCAAGTTGCCACCCCTTCACCCCTTTCCAAAAAGCTGTAGAGGTAGCCAAAGCTATGGTAGATGGAGATTTGATTGTGAAAGGAAGGGTCTTTCTATGGTGAGAATAACAAAAATTGGATTGCATAGGATAACCTTTTGGAAATTGTCTCCTTTGACACTGACTACCCCTTTTACTTTCCTTCATTAGGAAATAAAAACTTGACTGGAGAATCTATAGTCCTTTGGCCTTTCTAAACCCATATTAATCCTTTTAAATCTAAGCCTCTTCACTGGTTACACTCTTAAAGCCTGGAAAATAGCCATTGTAATGCCATTACACAAGAGTGACCCAAGCATGGACTCTGGTAACTATAGACCCATTAGTCTCACTACCCTCATATGTAAAGTTTTGGAGAACATTACCGTAGACCTTGGTAATCTGGACATTGAAAAAAATCTCTTAACCCTGGATCCTCATCAATTCAGCTTTGTCAAAGGAAGGGCCTGTGTCTTTAAACTCATTATTTTCTTTGAAAACGTAATTGAAGCAGTGGATAATGGTCATACAGTGCATACAATACATCTGGATCTGGCCAAGAACTTTGAAACTACTTTATTTGCAGGCATTAATGACATACCTGTAAATCTGAATATAAATCCTTGTACTGTGCAGTGGACAGCTAACTGGTTGTCTGACAGAACCCATGTGGTTACAGTTGCAGATGCTACTTCTGAAAGCAATAAAGTAACCAGTGGAGTACCATGGGACTCAGTTTTGGTCCCTCTCCTTTTGGCATCTATTTCTCAGACTTTCAGGCCAGCACTCCTGGCTTATGGTTAAGTAAGTTAGCAGATGACTGTACATTGGGTGTGGTTATTTGATCTTCAACTGACTCACAATTGCTCATTATGGGGTAGACCATGTTAACAACTGCTACAAGGATAATGATCTCAAATTAAATGTAAAAAATCCAGTTTAGCTCATTTTGATAAACAAAATAGTTTCACTTACTATATAGGTCACCCACCCCTTTAATAAGACGTTGCAAGGGATCTAGGCACTCTTGTTGATAATCCCTTAGCATTTGACCATCATGTTTCTACAGCAGATCAGAAAATCTTTTATCAGGGTTATCTAATTTCCAGAGGCATCTTCACTAGATTCAAAGAAGTCTTAATTCCCTTTTACTAGTATCTTAGCTGACCCATTATTAGATATAATGCACCTTTTGGCAAGTATTTGTCTAAACATATCACACAACTTGAGAAATCTCAGAGATTCTTACCTAAAAAGAAAAGGTAACCTCAAAAATCTTAGTTATCAGGACAGACTGGCAGCCCTTTCTCTGTACTTAGTTTCTTGCAGACTCCTCCATGGAGACCTGTGTCTAGCCTTTTGAGTCATGAAAGATACAACCCTATTTGACCTCATATTCCTTCACAGAACTAATGGTAACTCAAATACTCAGTTAAAGGAACTAAACCTTCATCAGTAGATAAATAACACACAGTGGTATATTAGACTGATATCCCAAAGTATCTTTTGGTGCTGGAGCAATGTTCCACTGCATGTCAAGCAGAGTAGCACCCTTGCCACCTTCAAAGAAGACCTAGACAATTGGATGTCATCCTCAAATTCTCCCATGGTCTATCTTGTCGTGCCCTCCTTGAAGCCAGAGAGAGTTTCTTAACAAAGTTTTTGGCATGGCTTGAAATGGTTTGCAGACTGCTTGCCTAGTACTTACCTATGCTATAAACCTATAATATCAGAGTTGCCTGTGGATGTCCAGAGACTGTAGGATTCTCTTTCCCATACTTTTGGTTCAGGAAATAGCATAGGGAGGTGAATAGATTGATTTAAAGTAAATTCCAATACTACCTTTGGTATGAACGTAGGGTTGGTTCTTAAAGATACCCTAGGGTTGACACCTTTTGTTGTGACTAAAACTGGACTAAGGCCACAGCCCTTGCATCACCTGTAACCCTGCCCATTCCCACCCCCTCTCCTATTCACTGTCCGCCCATTTTTGTGACACCACTATGACATCAGCTGACAGGGAACACCCTCTTTTTCCGTTCCTGATGCCTGCTTTCAGCCGATTTACTATGCTTTTCTGTAAAAAAGCATAGTAAATCAGCCGATTTAGCAAATGCTGATAGTCTGTTTCCATTTTTGAAACAGAATACTGGAGTTTGAACAGTGTTTTCCCGACTACAGGAGAATCAATTTGATTTCCAGATAGTCCAGAAAAAACAGACAGGTGGCAACCCTAAGATACCTACCCCAGTCCTTCTGAAAGGTGAGCTAAGGCTGAATTACGATAACAGCTTGCAACTCAGAAATTCTCCTAGCCAATCTCAGAGCTCTAAGTAACATTGTTTTCCATGTTACAAACTTCAAATCAGCCTTATGAACTGGTTTAGAAGGAAAAAGGAGAGGTTTTTCTGCTACAGAATTAAGATCCCAAGCAGGAGCCATCTGCTTACTAAGTAGATGAATATGCAGTACCCCTTTCACTCAGAAATTGTTTTATCTGCAATAAAGAGGGAAGGGGAGGAGTCTAAGTGCAGACACACAGAAATAGCTGAAAGATGAATCACTATAAGTGAATAGGTTAGGACAGATATGAGCAATTCACAGATATTGAAGAACCAGTAGAACTTCAGCCTTAGAAGAACCAGAAAATCTATTCCACTTAGCCAAATATGATTATCTAGTAGCAGGTTTCTTAGCTTCCTTGCTTGCTGCACATCCACATAAAAAGGTGCCTTACTGGGTATCATTTAGGTTGTCAGATGTAGAATGTCAGCTGTAGCATTTGAAGATTGTGGTGAATCAGATATCCCTCATCCTGGGCCTCATTCCTATGAGGAAGATTACTGTAATTGCCTAAGGCCATTTTCATGAGGAGGGAGCACCACTTTTGTCCAGACCAAAACTGAGTTGCTAAGATTATTTTTGGAGAGTCCATTTGGATCTTTAAAATAACTCTGGTTATTATGGGAAAGGGGGAAAGCATATAGAAACATTACTGTTCATGGGAAAGAAAAGACAACTGTCTTCCAGTTCTTTCTGTAAGGAGTCTTGCATCGGTATTTTGTCATCTCTTGTGAATGGGGGCAACAGATCGAATTTGGGAAGGTCCCCACAGATGGATCATTTCCTGAAACACCCCTATATGCAATTTCAATTTGTGGAGGTCTGTCCTGGATCTGCTGAGAGTGGATCTGCTCTGATGGAATGTAAATAGCCTGAAGGGAAAGATTTTAATGAGTTATAGTTTTCCAGGGTTACCATAGCTAGTCTTCATAGGGGGTAAGACGTAGTTTACCCTTGTCTGTTTATGTACCTCATTGCTGTGGTGTTGTCCATGATTACTAAAAAAGGTCTTGGGGTCAAGGAATGGTTCAGGATTTTTAAGGTTCATAGGTTGGTACTAGGCTATCAGTCCTAGGGCCTATACAAGCCTAGCCATAACAATTCCCTAGCTATTTCTTTCCACAATATTTACTTCCCTGGACCCTTGTCTAGCAGGGCGACTGACATGATCCCTGGGGTGAATTTCCTATCTCCCATCCAATCGTCAAGGTTCCCTTTGAAGAGGGACAAAGAGGTGCTCTGCTTGACATGTATGGGCAGTCTATTCCAGAGTCTGGGGAGTCTCTGGGTCAGGACACTATCCCTCCAGCATGTTTTGTTCATTGTGATAACAAGGTTTAGATCCCTGGAGCGTGTGGCTCTGAGGGATTGGGATTTCTTTAAGTGTAGCATGTCCAACAGCTCTAGGTTTGACATGGCCTTGTATTTTAAGCAGAGATCGCCTCTGAGTAGACGATATGCATTTGTCAATGTAATAATTTATTTGATGTCCATGTGCTTTACCTTGAAATAATGATTGTAAAGACCTTGTGACTTGATTCCTTTGGATACAGCCCCCCCCCCCCAAGTGGTTACAGACTGGGAAGGTGCTGGGGGTCAGTGGAAGACCTGGATTCAGAAGCAATTGCTCTATCCTCCATCAAGGTTCTTTCTTGACATAGTTCAGCACAGGGATTTGAAAATACAGTAGTTGCTGGTGCTGGGTCCATATACTTATGTGAAACTTTGATTTTTTTCTCATGTGTAACCTGGCAAGTCAAGTAATTACAATAGTGAAGGCCATGTATCCCAAAATCCTGCCTTGTTGTATTTAGAGGTTGCCAAGAAAACTGAAAGAAGTGTTCTTGATAAAAGGTTATGTTTTTTTTGTGGGAGGAAAGCCAACATTTGAGATATATCTCACAGACACCTTAGAAGTAGTACTCCACAGCATACCTCTCAACTGTATAGATTTTTGCAGAATGTCCAGATATTTGCCTCATATTTTTTCATCTGTTCCTTATACAATTTTCTAGTTTTCTGGATTTTTGTGGCAAATCAATGAGGAGTGAATTCACTATGTGGCAGACATTTGGGTTTCAGACTTCATATCCTTCAGAAAATGCATGGTAACATAAGTCCTTTTATTCCAGCAATTTTCTAAGTTTATAAGAGCAATATTTAAAAATTGTTCCTATTTTTGGGGCTTTGATCCTCCCATTATTTTTGGCTTTGTCCAGATTTTTTGTACCAAGAGGTTGAGAGCTATGCTCTGGATGAAGGTATGAGGGATGATTTCTTCAGACTGAGGTGAAAGCCTAGATTTTGAAACACATTTTTTACAAACAGGAGAAATCCTTAACAGTTTTGAATAGTCTGCAAATATAATGTGGTCATACAAGTTAGGAAATATGTGAATACCTTGTAGCTGCAAAAAGTAAGCATTGGTGTTAGATACTTTCTAAATACCTTTAAGACTGTGGGTAGACCAAAGGGTAAAGAAGGCAAATGAAAATGTGAACCAGAAACAGAAAATCTTAAAAATATTCTGAATCTTCTCTGAATGGGAATAGGTTGATAAGCATTTTCTAGGTCAAGAGTCACCAAGAAAGCTAGAGGGGGAATCAGAGGAAAAAGGGAGTGCAGGGTGAGTGTTTTGTATTTGGAACCCAGATGTGAAGAGACTTCCAGGTTCCTTCTTTTTTGGGCACTAGAAATGTAGAATCCTTCTTTCTGAGGGTCTGATACAGGTTCTATTTCACCTTGGGACGGCATATAAAAAAGAATGGGAGGAAATAGGTGGGTTTGATTCTCAGGGTAAGGGAAGATTCCCAGGTTTGGAAGTAAAGAGTCCAACTGCCATTTGTACCTGTTTTGAATGATATCTAGTAATCATGAATCCACTGTGACCTAGTTCCACAGAGGAAGATAAACAGAATTCCTTAAAAAGTTTAGTTAGTTGCCACAGTAGGAAAGGGAGAGGGATAGGAGTGGGGCATAGTCAGTCATTTGTCTTAGACTGACCTTAGGCCTGAGATGCCCCTCCATTTTTACTTATAGCTGCCTTACAAGTGCTTCTTGAACTGTGATTCTCCTGGTGGTGGTGTTCAAATGGTTTCCTATAAAATGGCCCTGGGTTGGAAAGGTATTTTTGTCTTATTTGTTGATAGGGACTGAAAAAATTGGCTTGACCTTTTAGATCAGTATCCCCTCCCTCATCAAATCCTCTCAAGACTTCAGCAGATGAAGTGCCAAATAATATATCTTTATTAAGGGTAGCATAAAAATTTTGACAACTGACATTCTCAGAAAGGTTTTGAAATGTTAATCAAGCATATCTATGTATCACTGATCCAACTGCTGCTCTAGACACTGCATTTGCAACATCATAAGATCATCTCAAAGAATGTTTAGTGACTTGTGTGAGTGTAGAAAATATGGGAAGCAAACAGGACTTAATGTCAGAAGAAAATAACTCTACAGCTATCTTATTCATGCCAGCAACGGCATTCATAAGATATTTAGCAATGTGTACTTGAGAAATGACTGTTCTGAAAACTAGGGTGGAAGACGTACAAATGTTCTTCCTGTACCTGTAAAAAAAAAAGAAGTTATGTACTCACCATAAAGTTCCATGTTTGTAGTCCATCTTGCCCCTCATTCTTACATATGGGTTCGGAGACGATCCTCGGCTCCGACTCGGATGATTACAAAGCTCAAAGTCTCTCAAATGGCTCGTAGCAAGGTAGGTATCCCATAGTGCACTAGTAAGAATCCCTAGATCTTGTTTGCTGCTGACTATAAAAGTGATGGAAAGTTTTCCACAAGGAACAACAAAGACGAAAGGTCTCCACCACTACCTATCTTGTCTCCAGATCCCCCAAGTTTACATGGACGGGGGTAGGTGGGTGGGTTCATAAGAATGAAGAGCAGAATGGACTATAAACATGGAACGTTATGGTGAGTACATAACTTCTTTATGTTCTGTAGTCCTATCTCGCCTTCATTCTTACATATGGAACAGCGTCCCTAGCACCATTTTCTCTGGTCGCTCATGGAAATATACTCCTAAGAACTGTGGAACCGAAGAGGCTCTACCCCTTGAAGTCAAATCCAATTTGTAATGAGTAATAAAAGTATGAGGGGTAGCCTAAGTTGCTGTTGCACAAATACTATCAATTGGGACTTTGGCTTGAAAAGCAGCAGATGTGGATAGGGACCTGGTAGAATGAGCCTTAATTTTAAACGGAAGATCCTTTCCATTGGAAGAGTAGATAAATGAGATATAGTTGAAAATCCAATTTGATAGTTAACTTAGAGATAGGCAGACCTATCCTAGTTTCAGAAAGGGATATGAACAATTGGTCTGATTTTCTAAGTTCCTTGGTTCTATGTAGATAGAACCATAACTGTCTGTGAACATCAAGTTGATGAAATTTATATTCTGCACTGTTTGAATGATTAGGAAAAAATACTGGCAGATAGTTTGGTTCAAATTAGACTGAGAGCAAACTTTGGGGATGAAAGAAGGGTTTGTATGAAGGGAAACTCTTGTCTCTATGAAAACTCAAGTAAGGAGGTTTGACTGACACCTTTCTGGTAGATGTAACAGCTACTAGAAAAATGGTCTTCCAAGAGAGGAACTTCAGTTCACAAGAATGCGCGGGTTCAAAGGGCGGGGAAGTAAGTTTGGACAGAACAAAATTTAGATCCCAAGGAGATGCAGGTTCCTGAAAGGGAGGTCTTAGCAAGTTTTACACAATCTGTGAGCCATCAGATTAGGCTCATGTTGACCCAAATGAAAATTGGATATCGCTGCCAGTTGAACTTTAATTGTAGCAGCAGCTGATCCCGGATGAAAAAGTTTGGTTAGGAATTCTAACACCAAGGGAATGAATGCTGTGTAATTATCTACATTTTTCTCTTTTGCCCAGATAGAAAATCTTCTCCATTTTCTAGCATATAATTTCCTAGTGGAAGGTTTGTGGGAAGACATGAGGATATGGATCACTGCAGGTGAAAAATCATGAAGCCTGACTAGTGATGGAAGTGGAGCAGCCACTCTGTCAAGTTGAGGGTGTGGGGGCAGGGGTGCAGCGTGCCTGACATGTGTGTCAAGAGGTCTGGAACAAATTGAGAGGGCAACAAGGTAGACTTTTCCCAGTTTATCGTAATTCCTAGCTGAGTGCAGAGCTGGATGTTTGAATCCCTGGCTTGTAGAAGTAGGTGTCTGGTGGTGGCAGTCAGTTGCCAGTCATCCAGGTACAGAAACACTTGGAATCCAAGATGTCTTAAGTGAGCTGTCACTAACACCATGCATTTGGTGAACACCCTGGGGGCTGTGGTGAGACCAAAAGACGGAGCACGAAATTGGTAATGAACGACTCCCAGCCAGAAGCGTAGATGACTCCTCGATGCTCTGTCCATTTTGATGTGGTAGTATGCATCTTGGAGGTCTATGGAGCATATCCAATTGTCTTTCCCTAACAGAGGGAGTATAGACTGCAGAGTTACCATTTGGAACTTGAACTTCTTCACTGATTCATTTAATTTGCTGTGGTCCAAAATGGGCCTCTAGTCCCCTGTTCGTTTTGGCACTAAATATAATCCGCAGTAAGTTCCGAATCCTATCTGGTCTGTGGGGATGGTTTGGATGACTCTCTTTGAAAGCAACTTTTGAACTTCTATGGTTGTTTGATCCCTGTGATTGGGTGGAACATCTGGGATCTTCTTGGGGGTATGAAGTGGAAGAAAGAAGTGTATGGAGTACCCTCTGGTGATTATTCTTTGTCCACGCTTGTCTTGGATGATGTTGAGCCAGGCTTCTGGATACAAAGATAAGCAACCCCCGACTGTCTCCAGAGAAACACAGCTGGGCCCCACTTTGGGAGCAATGATAAGGATGACCACGAAAGGAACTGCAGCCACTCTGGTTTTGCGGACCCCCCCCCCCCGCCTCTAGGGTGACGTCTACCATTAACTCCTCCTCCTCTGCCTTTGAAGGAGGAATCACCCTGTGCGTCTGGGAAAAATCTCTGGGATTTCTTGAACCACATTTTCCCGCCTCTCTGACCCTTGGGGTATGGTCTAGAAGGGACAGTAAAATGTACTCCCACAGCAGAGAGAGTTTTCCCTTCCTGTTCGCACTTGGTGAGTGCATCTTTTACCTTTGGTCCAAACAAAGAGGAACCATCGAAGGGGGCGTTGGTAAAAGTAGATTTGAAGGGCTCCACAAAATTACCTAAGTGCATCCAGGAATGTCTCCTAAGGGAAATTCCTGAACCCGCTGCTCTACTCACTCCATCTGCTGCATAGGATGTCAGCCTCATGGAGGAGTTAACATTGGAGTTTAAGGTGGACAACTGAGCAGTAACTTTCTCCGGGACTCCTTCAGTTGATGTACCTTGGAGAGTATCTCCTAGTTCCTTTAGGAGATCTCTTTGAAGCCTAGTAAAATGTGTGAGGTGATTCAGCGATCTGAGAGTAAAAGAGAAGATACGCTTCCCGCATCTATCCATTGTTCGAGACTCCTTGTTCGGTGGATGGACAGATGTAGAAGTCTCTGCTAGTTCTTTCTTTGCAGCTGCCGCCACCACCATGGCATCTACAGGCACACCTTTAGTCAAGAACTCCTTCTCTTTGGGGGCTGAGAGAAATTTGTTCGGTCTCCTGGGGACTGGTTCCACAGCATCAGGAGTTTCCCACACCTTTTGACTAACTAGATCCAGGAGCTCATCAAAAGGTGGAGACACCCAAGAGGCTGAAAGTTGAGACCCGAAAGCCTTCAGGTACACTGACTCCTCATCAGAAGGGGTGACAGTAGGCCAGCCGCCTCTCTGCTTCAGGATCTCTAAGATATCTACAAAGGAGATATCATCAGAGGATGACCTAGAGGACCCTTCATACTCCTCGAGGTCAGTATCTGAGGTGATGGACTCATCCAGAGAGTCTACATGCTTCCTCCTGCATGTCCTCTTCCGAGTGGGCTCCTCAGAAAGGTATTCTGGGGAGGTCTTGGAAGACTGGGGGCCACCCAAAGGAGGCTCCTGAGGCTTCGGGTCTCTGCTGCCGAGAGAAAGAGATGGTGCTGAGACAGAGGTCGGTGCTTCAGGGGGAAGAGTATCGGTACCCTTGTGTGGAGCTGACGACCTAGACAGCATGCTCCTCATCTTGAATGCAGATCTATCTGGCTCAGAGGACAGCCCTGGTTCCAAGGAAATGGAAGTAGCCCTTGACTCCAAAGTGATCGGCTCCGAGATGGATGTAGGGTCTGAGCTCAAACTAGCCGACGCACCGAGAGGTAGGCTCGGCACCGAAGAAGTTTGGGTACAAGTGTCTCTGTCGGAGGCCAACTGGTGAGCTTCGGCTTCTAGACACCAAGGACGGCGCCGAAGGTGTCGGAGTGGAACTCGGCTCTGAGACACAATGGGTGCTGGAACCGAGGGTTCTACAACAAGTGGCACCGAAATCTCCGGCTCCAAAGAACCAACGTGGCTCGGAGGAGGAACAGCAACAGGGAGAATGGTCTTAGATGGCTCTGGACCCGACTGGGTTGGAGCCAGCAACAATTTTGGTAAAGCAGACCACTTCAAAAGTCTAAGCACTACTCTCCTCTTCCAAAAGGCTCTTGGAGAATCTGGATGAATGACAGGGTAAATGACCTAGATCTCTGCAATATGGGAGATTGTAAAGTTGGAGAGACTGGCAATAAATCTCTGGACAGGCTCCAATGTAATTTCTCAGTGGTTGGCTCCAAAAGATTTGGGGCCGGCACTGCAGTGTCAACATCGATAACCTCGACCGGCTCCAAGGACAGTGGAGCGGAAGAGGTGGAAGGCTTATCCAATTTCAATACTTTCTGAGGAGGTCCAGACAAAAGAGTCTGTGCAGAAGAATGTCTCTTTGCTGACTTGACCTTCCCTTTCTTTGAAGAGGGAGACTTGGATGATGATGAAGAGCTGGCTAAATCCTCTTCGAAGGAAGGCTTAAGGAGACCTTTCAGGATTAATTTCTTCTTCCTTTCTTGGAGAACTCTGGAACTGAAGGAGTGACAGAAAGAACAAGTTTCCTGAAGATGAATGGCTCCGAGGCAGTAAACACAGTTACTATGCCAGTCAATGACTGACATTTTTTGGGAGCACTTAAGGCACTTTTTAAAACCCCGAAGGTTTATGATCCTTGGACTCCTTAGACATGCTTAGTACAAACAGAACTCTATTAAAGATAGAAAAGAGGACAAGGTCCTCTAACTTAAACGGGTCTCGCCCTGTAAGAAACACTGCACACAAGAACACAACCGAGGACTAGGTCCTCTAACTTAAACGGGCCTAGCCCCCCTAAGATAAACTCACACACAGACGAGTAAAAAACAGAGGACTAGGTCCTCTAACTTAAACAGAGATAGCTGTTAAGAAACAGGAAAGAAGCTAAGTCAGAAAAGTACCACCAAAAGTAAATTTAGACAACAGGCTAAAAACTAGTCAATAAGAAAGTAAACAACACTGCACACAAAAATACTATTCAATTGAAATACAATACTAGAAAAACAAGGTCCTAACACAAATGCAAACCTATGCTAATAGAAAAACTATCTCAAACTAGCACACAGAAGGGATACCACTCAGAGAACAAAAAACAGGCCTAGAGACGGCCAACAAGTTCTCAGCAATAACTACAGAAAATAGCAAAAAACACACTATTGCTTACTACCTATGATAACTATTACCTAAACTATGTAAGCTAAGTTATATTATATGCAAAAGTATCAATAAGAACTGTAATGATAATGAAAAATATCCAACTTAGCCACGGCCAAGCAAGAAGCATTTCTGAACTCGTAGACGTGGCAAACAAGATCTGGGGATTCTTACTAGTGCACTATGGGATACATACCTTGCCACGAGCCAAATGAGAGACTCTGAGCTTTGTAATCGGCTGAGTCAGAGCCGATCCCCATATGTAAGAATGAAGACGAGATAGGACTACAGAACATCTCTTGTTATTCTTGTCTGAAGGCATAGGATTAGCGGCAGTAAGATATTTACAGCCACTGCCTTTTGTCATGAAAATTACAGATGAGTCAGCTGCAGTGTTCAGGAAAGGAAATGTCTGCGGAACCTTGTAAAGGCTGTCTAGCTTCTTAGGTGCAGATGTCTGACTGTCATGTGAAGAACAAGCAGTGTTAAAGGCATCCTCTAATGCTCCTATGACAGGAGGAATAGCCAAAGGCTTAGGGGTTCCGCCTATAACAGGTCAAAAATATATTTTAGCTACCATTGAAAAAGGTCTTTCATCCTGCCTATACTAACAGAAAAGGAAATTTCTTGCAGTGGAGAATGTGAAGAATTTTTTTTTTTAATTCTGGTTCCAGGGGTGTACAGAAAGACACCCGGAAGCATAATCCAACCTAACTTCTTCTATGTCAAAATCGCAATGTAAAAGAGAAGAAGCTCTTTTGTGTTTAAATGAGAAGAAGTTGGAGAAGAAGCTCGAAGTGACATAAAGGCTTTAAAAAAGACTTTAGCAAAGGAAGATTATTCTTTCCTAGAGTCTTTAGAAGAAGGTGCTGTAGATGGAGAAATGTTTTACCTCCTGAGTCTTTTTCTTCAGAGTATCTATTGTAAACAGTCTCAGATCAAACTCCAACATCCAGACTTTGACACACATACCCAGTACTTTTTCTCTAACCAGTATCTTTAGGATGCCATCTGACCATTCCAAGATATTCTGGCATAGTTCTTCCATCTCAAAAACAGGCACACACTCGTCCTATAGTATGTGCTGGACTTCTCTTCCTTAGCAGTTTACCTAGCAGCTGTGCAACGGAGGTCAGAAGAAGCAGATGACCAGTCTGAGAACTCTGATATGGCTAAAGTGGAGTCATGTATTGAGGACCTGGGAAGACAGGAAGCAACAGAAACTGTTTCAGGAACCTCTTATACAGTTATCTTCTTCTTGCAAGCCACAAAGGGGGTGTCCGTGGTACAGAGGTCAGCTGAATAAGGGTTTTAAGCCACAGGTTTTCTATGTTGAAGTTTAAGAGGACTAAGCTGACTCTTAATTGTGCTTGGGATAAAAATAAATATATAGACTATGACCATATGTTGTGTTCCTCCCCTAGGCAAAAAAGACAAGCTATGTGGGAGTCTCTGTATGGAATCTGCCATCCACAGAAATTTTCCCTTTCTTCCGCATATAAGCAATAAACACCACAGCTTTTTAGAGACCCTGGCAGGACTCAATAATGGTTACAGGAATCTCCTCCCTAACTAAGATCTGAGGAATCCCCCTTGGTCTTTTAGAACTAATCAGCAGAGTTTCCCCCTCAGTGGAAGGTACAGATGATTGAAAAGCCTCCAAGGATGGACAAAAACCAAGATCCATGCCAGCCTCAGATGGGGTCATGGCAGAAGAATTCAAAACAACTACTGGACAGTCCTCAGGGCTTTCACCAGCACTGAGAGAGACATATGGGGGAGACTGGACAGCAGCCAGATCAGACTTAACTTTTTTGGCCTTCTTCTTGCCAGACGTCTGGCCCTTGGGATGGGAGGATTCCGCCATAGCACCCTCAGCCATCAACTTAAGATGGGCAAGGAGGAGAAATGACTATGCAGGGTCTTAGCCTTAAACACCTGGGAGACAGAACAATGTGTATGATTGTGGGAAGTACCTAAACAGAAAAGGCACTGGTCTTGATGGTCTTTATAGGGTATCTTCCTCCTACGGTGACATTTTTCCTTTCTGGATGACATGAAAACAATAACCACAAAAAAAAAAAAAAAAAAAAAAAAAAAAAAAACAGAAGAAAAAGAAAAAAAACTCAATGGGGCACTTATCTGAAAACATGGCTTGGTAACCAGAACAGCAGAAAATCATTGAGACAGACGTTCAACAATAGAGTTTGTACTGGCCTCAAAGAAGTTCTGAGTGTGTGCATCTGTGCGCCACCTTTATGCCCTTCACCTTGCTTGGGAAGCATACATGTGATGTACAATGCCTATAAGTACAAAAAGCTTTGATATACTGGCCGGACATTGGGCTATCCTTGGCATGAGATCCCTTAGGAAAAGAATACTGCAACAGTGATATGGAAGGACATCATATTTTTCCAAAAGGAACCAGCTATAATAAGATGAGCCTGCAACTGTCTACATGGTTGAACACAACCAGCAAGAAAAGGAGAACTCCTATAAATATCAACCCCCATCACTATCGTAACCCTATAAGGCTCTCTTCTGAAGACACGCCTTTTGGCATGTTTTTTTTTTTTCCTCATGTGAAGCAACTACAGTATCTGATTCACCAGGAATGCAAATAACTGAATCTTGAGAGCACTGTCCTTATATCTTGCTGACACTGCCTTCCTTCAAATATCATTTAACATTACATGTATGTGGTGTAACAGAAATGACTGAAATGCAACATTCTAGCATTTGGAAACCTCCTTACCAGGTTTATACTCTAGTGATAGGCAACATGTAAATGTTGACAAAAAAATACATTGGAGCCTTTGAAGATGATTACCTCTCATCAGATATCCATGAAGAGCCTATTCAGTCATGGATATGAAGTTCATGGACAGTGGCATGTTAGTGCTAGAAACAACTGCAGGAAAATAAAAAATTGTAATCATCCCTGTCTTGCCATCAATAGTGGCTGCTATATACCAAGACCTGAAACCATTAGTGCTCCTAAATAGTGGATAACCAAACTTCTCAAGAAACCAAAGTACAAAAAAAAGTTATGACACATCAGAATCTCAATCTCCCAAACCTATTCTGTAAACTTCACCTACAACATCCCTCTACCTCTTAATGATGCAGTCACTTTGTCATGACAGGGATGATTTAATCATCTGTTATGTAGACAGTATTACAGTTTCAAGTGAATGAAATTAAAAAAAAAACAAATTTGATGCTCCTCTGCATATACAACTCCTCTTATCGACACCAGCAGTTGTTGTGAAGCAAAAACACAAAGTCATATACTCATCATAGCTATGCATTTGTGTTGTCCATTTTCATTCTTCCTCAACATATGGGTCTTGGATCCGATCCTCAGATCTGACTCGGTGGCCTACTTTAATACTGTATTTATAAACTGTGTACTAATCTACACTGTTGTACTATAATTGTCTGCCTTACTGTGCCTGTTAAATTGAATTTTATTGCTGTTTTCAAGTTTTATTAAGCATTTTTGCTATTTTCACTGTTTGCTAAGCATTTGCTGGTGCTTTTCACTATTGCAAAGCAATCAGTTCTGCTTGTTCTGGTTTTCCTGCCAAGTGATGTTATAATAATTGATTTGTTAGCTGTTTAAAACATTCTTTAGAGGCTCCTTGCTGAATTTCTGCTGTTTTAAAATATTTTTTTAATGTCTTACTGCCATTTTTTTCTGCTGTATTAAACATTTTCTAGTGATTCACACTGAAAACAGGGTAGTTAGTAACTATAGCATAGTCCAGATACAGATTTGCTGCATCTGTGTCTGTTTGTAGTGGCTGTTTGTTCTGAGCACATTTTCCAGGCCACCTTGGGTTGGTCTTTCTGCACTCTGGTGAGGGGATTGTGTGGACTGGATCCTGTATGGTTAAGGATGGTTTGGTCTAGGGCTTGGAATAAGCATCCTCATTGGTCCTTTTGAACCTTTTTAATTTTTTTCCAAGTTTTTAGCTTCTGGTATTTAAGCCCTGCATTTGAGCAGGTTTCTGCTTGTTTGAGCATCATGCGCTGCTGAGCAATTGTGTGCCATAGCCAGGCAGATACATTCAACACTTTTCCCCCTTAATTACAGTTGTAGCACATTAGTGTAGCCTCATCCTTAGTACTTTCCCAGTCAAAAATACTGCTAGTGAGCTGAAACCTATTAAAGTACCAACAAAAAAAGAAAACCCAGGTAGAAATATCTATCCATTGAGCTCCTCCTTGATCAATCCTGAAAAGCCACGCAAGTGACAAAAGTCTTCAACCTAGCATTATGGACAGTGGGACCACCCTTATTTGTCTTGCACACCCAAAACAGTAACACGGAAGAGGTTGTCAACCCATCCACCACTAAACATGCACATGGTACCACTACTCAGACACACAGTATGCATCCAACACAAACATTAATATACACAGAGGTTCTCTCAAAAAACCTGCCAAGACACTGGAGACCTCCAAAACACACGTCTGCTACTAACCTATCTGCCCTTTTACAATATGCTGATGACTCCACACTCATAACCACAGCCAACACCATCCCTGAACTCCTTTCACATACCCAAGACACTTTCACTTCCATCGAGACCCAGCTCAATGACAACCAATTAATATTAAACCCCCCAAAAAAACTAAACTCGTTATTCCTTCCAAAAAACCTTGCACAGCATAAAACCTCCTTCATCATTACCTCCCTCAACAACACCCTAATCAAACCCGAACCACATACCAAGTTACTTGATGTTACCATCGATGACGAACTAAAATTTGACATACATATCAATTTATGCATTAAAAAAATCACCAAAAATTTGGCCTATTATACTGTAATCACAAGTTTCTAACTCCTCTAAACCCATCCTACCCTTAACTCTCCCCATATCCAGTCTACTATATGCAGCCCCAGTGCTCAATAACCTTCAGTCTTCCCTTCACAGCAAACTAGAACAAACCTACAATAAAATAGCTAAATTTGCTGCTAACCTCTCTGACAAATCCCATCACTACCTTGCCCTCACATCTTTACAATGGCCAGAATTCACAAATCAACTTCTCCTTCCACAACTGGCTACAATCCACTCAATTCTACACAATCTTGCATCCTGCCCATCTATCTCTAATATTGTATCACAATATAACCCCCGATAACAGCTCCGTTCATCAGATAAACATCTGCTGGATATATACAAACCATCTAAAAACACTGGCAAGTCATTATCTAAATTCACAGTTGCTCACTCCTGCAACTCCCTTCCTTAAAATATAAGAAGTATCCCCCATAAATCACAATTCAAACTAGCACTCAAGCACTACCTACAGAATACCTGGTCCTGCCCCTGTCTAGCTCCAACCTGAATTCCTAAAACCTATTCCCTTTATATACTATCTTTTTCTCTTTCTTCTCTTCTTACCCCCTCTTCCATGGAAAAACTTCCACAGCTCTCTCTAAGTGTAAATAACTCCATTTTTCTTCCCCTAACGGCATCCCCATGTTGTTGATAATGTACATTATTTCATTTTTTACTAAAACCTGTACAAAACAACTTTAATTGTGTTATTATCTTTGTTGTATTAACTCACTTTGAGATGTAATTCCTTTTTTATATGACTGAATTGTTTTTATATGACTGAATTACTTTATGTATGGCTGTAAAGTGTAATTGGAGCTTTTCTCCTCGGGTCTCCATGAAAATGGACCTTTGGCTCAGTTGGACCAACCCGATTAACAAATGACAATAAATAAAAATAAATAAAACTAACACAGTTCACACAGCACTCATGACACATAGCAACACCAGTGTCTCATCTACCAAGCCTGTAACGTATAACACTCAAAAAACAATTTTTTTTAGTCATTGGAGACTTAATAGTGAGACGCACAGATGTCCCACTCACCAGGCTGGACAAGAAGAAAGTCACAGTCAGCTGCCTGTCCAGTGCCAGGATTCGTCAGATCACGCATGCACTCAGATCTCTCAGTGACAAGTAACATAATGACTCTGTCATAGTTCATGTTAGAGTAAATGACATGAGACATTACTCATTGGACTATATGAAGAGAGACATGATTGAGATCTCTGTGTATGTGTTCCAGGCAATACTACCCTCACCTAGAATGATGCCACAATACAAACAAAAGATGATTGATTTCAATAACTGGCTTAGGTTTTGGTGTCATTTAAACACGATCCCGTTCCTGTCAGTCTGGGAAGTTATGGTTAACAAAACTCTCTTCTTTGCCAGAGACAGTTTGCACCTGGCACCTCTAGCCTTTCTGGTGCTGGCAAAGGCTTTTAGCTCCCCCATAGTGCCTTTTTTAGGCAAAGTCTCAAAAACAAACCAATGTGAAATTTGCCAGTCATAACAAAATAAGGGTCATGCTGATAAATGCTACGAGCTTAAACCAAAAACTGCACACCCCGGAAGCACTTCTATCACTGGAAGATGTAGATGTCTGTGCATTCACAGAAACTTGGTTCAAGGCCTCAAGTGAGTACTCCGCCCTTGCAAGGCTACAATGCCTTCCACACCTTTAGAACGCAAAATTAATATGTGAGAACCAAAGGAGGTGGTGCTTCTATTTATATTAGAGATAACTTCACCTCCCATCTAGTTAGACTGGACAACTCCATGGAGTTACTCCAAGTTCAGGTTACAGTGGGTAAGACCCCCATTCAAGTCACAGCCAAATACAGATCCCCTCCATGGGTCATGATGTGCACAAAGCTTACTTGACCAAACTGGAGACAATACAAATATTACCAAAACTCTGATTATGGGGGATTTCAATTATCTCACCATCAACTGGGAAACCTACTCTAACCAGAACCCGCAGTGCAAACATTCCTTGACTTTGTTAACTCAAATACCCTGGAACAAATTGTTCATACCCAGGCAAGAGGAACAAACATACTAGATCTGGTCCTCACTAAAATATCAAACGGATGCACTACCGCAACTGTCAGACCCTCATTAGTTAAACTGACAACAGGGAGACCTCAAAGGTTTCTAACAAAAAAGATCAAGGGACTCCAGCACATGATGCACACACAGCGACTTAAGTCCCCTGTCACTTTACTCTGTATCATATAGACTTCTTAGGGGAAACTTATGCCTGGCTTACAGATCAGTCTCAGACCCAAACCTAATGAACTTGCTGCATATCCGTAAATCAAACAGGACTACGGCCACCCATTGCAGGGACCTAAATATGGCCTGTGATTTAAATAGGACATGTTGGAGGGACAGATTTATCTCCTAGTGACTGCTGCATTTTTGGGATAGGCTATCTAGTCATGTGAAACAGAGTACCTCTATGACACTGTTCAAAAGGAACCTGGATGAGTGGATGGGGCACCATAAATTCTTACCGGGAATAATGCCCACAACCCTCCTGGACATAGGCAGTCATCACTAAATGCAATTTTGGGTATTAACTAGAATTTCTATGGCATTACATTGGGATGAAATGGCTAGGCTTGAAATGACCTCTAGGTCAATAGCCTGGTAATCTCTTTAGATTCTTAGATCCGACACTCAAGCAAATAATGCCCCTTTCTTGTCAGATTACCTCAGATCGAGTTTGCTGTTGTTAATATGCCCAAAGGCATAAATAGTTATAATAATTATTCCAAGAAACAGACAGAGACAGAGTAAGGGCTCAAACTGGAAACAATGGTTCCCATATACCTCATCAGGTCATTCCCAAAGGATAAGCCCTCTTCCTGGATATGATGTCCAACTTGTAATGAGCAATAAATGTATGGGAATTGGGGACCAACTGGCTACAGCAAAAATGTTATCAATTTAAGGTCTGGCCCAAAAAAAAAGAATATACAAAGGAAATGCAATCTGTTATCCATTTAGCTAAGGTAACTTTAGATACTAGCTTTCCCAATTGTTTTTAACAAATATTGAAATCCTTTTGTTCTATGGAGGTAAAATGAAGTTGTCTATGCACACCTAAATATGTAGCAAGTATTCTCCTTTATTGTCAAATTTTGGAAAGAAGACTGGAAAATTGATTACTTCATTCATATTTGACTCAGAAACAACTTCTAGCAGCAAAGAAAGATTTGTACATAAGGTCACGCTGTCTTTGTGAAATAACAAATAAGGCAGTTTTGAAAACAGTGCTTGAAGTTCAGAAACTCGCCTTGCTGATGTAATGGCAACAAGAAAGATTGTTTTCCAAGAAAGTTTAGGTCTGACTTAGCCAAAGGTTCAAAAGGGGTTGGGTTAAAGTTTGTAATAAAACAGTAGGATCCCAGGGTGGAGTAGGGTCTCTTACTGGAGGTCTAAGCAGAAGAGTACCCTTCAGAAAAGTCTTACAAATTTTAGAAGAAACCAGTGGGAAGCCATTATGTCCTATGTGGCAATTATACATTTATTTTATTTATTTATTTTACATTTCTTGACCGGGCTAGTCTAGCTGGATACATGTCCATTTTCAGTAAAGGCCTGGGGAGAAAATCTCCGATCTGTGTAATATAACAGTAGTACACAATGATAGACACCATAGAACAGATCAAAACTAAAGAACATTAAAAAACAAGAAATACATTAAAGTATAGGCTAACATTATAGAAACAACATGACGTGTGTACACACAGAGAAACAAACATTAGTATAGGCTAGCATTACACAAACAACATGCTAAGAATCATGGGTATACTGTATTGTAAATACAGTAGTTAAAGATACAAGATATACAAGTTAAGGGGTTGACAATTCACAAGGGAGAGTAGGCAAAGTGAGATAGATAGAAATTCACTATAGGTTTGTTAAGAAGTTATACACTCAAGGGGAATAGATGACATACATTCAAAGCTATGAAGTGGGTGCATGGAGCAGGGGTACTTTAACAAATTGTAAGTACTACAAGGAAGCTTGCAGGCAAAATGAGGCTTGCAAAAAAAAAAGCATTAAAGAGGCTGGTTGGGTTAAAGTTTGTAATAAAACAGTAGGATCCCAGGGTGGAGTAGGGTCTCTTATTGGAGGTCTAAGCAGAAGAGTACCCTATGTACCCTACATGGCTGCAAGCTGAATTTTTACGGTGCAGAAACTAGCATTGTCCTGGAAAACTGAAGCCAGAAAATCTAATATAACAAGAATAGGATCTGTAAAGGGATCCAGCTTTCTTTGTTCTGCCCAATATGAAAATCTCTTCCATTTACTCTTGTAAATCTTCCTGGTAGAAGGTGTTTGAGAAGAGAATAAAATCCGACAAACTGAAGAGGAAAAGCTGGACTGTCTAGCCATCACTGGAATTGGAGAAATCATACAGTTAACTTGAAGCCCTGAATATCCAGATGAGTCATTCCTGATGGGTGAGATAATAGGTCTGGACTGGGCTCCAGTGTCCAAGGCAGACACAGAAGATGAAACCATAGGAATGGGAACTACACCTGCCGAGGCCAGAAGGGAGCAATGAAGTTTAAATTGCTCTTCAACTGTTGTGCTTTCTGAAGTAATTTGGGTGTTAAGGGAAGGGGAGGATAAGCATACAGGAGACTAGAGGACCAACATGGACTAGAGCATCTCTCGATGACTCCCCCTGAACAGGGATTAGGACAAAGAACCTACTGCCCATGTTGCTGAAGGGAGAGGCAAAGAGGTTGCAGCAAGGTTGACCCCAGAGAAGAAAATTATTTCAGCCACTACACGACTGAGAGAACACTTGTGCGGCATCAGGATGGATCTGCTGAGCTTTTTGGCTAAGACATTGCATTGCTACAAGAAAGTGGTTGGAGGAGAGTGCCCACTGCCAGACCCTCAGTGCTTCTCGGCAAAGGGGATAAGATTTGGTTCCCCCCCCGTTTGTTGATGTACCAAACCACTGACATATTATCTGTCTGGATGGCAACTGTACTTAGGGGGGAGAGTTCTGCAAGGCCTGCAATACTAATAGGACCATTCTCCTCTCTAAGACTTTGATATGCAAATTGGTCTCTTCTAGGGACCATGTACCCTGAACAGTCCGTCCCAAGAAATGCCCCCAACCCCCACCCCAATTTGGAGGCATCTGTGGCTGGCATGACTTTCGGGGGAGGAAAGATAAATGATCATCTCTGACAAAGCTCATTGGACTGGATCCACCAGAGAAGGAAATCCGTGCAGACTCACAAAATCTTTATAGGATACTTCAAGAGATGCCGAAGCATTGACCATTGTACTGACATGGTCCATTGGAAAATTCTCATGTGAAAGCGAGCCATGGGTAATAGCATGATCGCTGCAGCCATCAAACCTATGACTTCAAGAACCAGACTCACAGGAGGATAGAGATGATCTAGAATCTGTCTCACATGCAATCTTAGTGAATGAATTCTGCTTTGGCATAAGAATGCAAACTGTCTGACTGTGTCCAGGTGAGCTCCTATAACTCCAAGACTTGGAGTGGTTAAAGTTGGGACTTGGAAAGATTTACTGTGATCCCTAGGAATGGACACAACTGGAGTAAGTAATCCCTGGCCTTCTCTAGGAGATGCTTAGTTGGTATGGAAAACAGTCCATCATCTAAATAAGGAAACACTCAATCTGTGCAGTCTGAGATGAGCTGCCACCACCGTCATGCATTTGGTGAACACCCTGTGGCTTGTGGTGGGACCAAAGGGCAGGGCTCTGAACTGGTAATAACTGTCTCCCAGCCGAAAGCACATAGAGAGTGCCTATTTATTTTGATGTGATAGCATGCATCTTGAAGATCTATAGAGCACATCCAGCTGTCCTTCTGTAGAAGAGGCAGAATGGACTGAAAAGTGATCATCTGGAACTTGAAGCTCCTCATAAATTGATTTAGATGACTGAGATCTAGAATACGTCTCAGTTTCACTGATTTCTTTGGTAAGAAAAAGAACCTTGAGTAAATTCCAGATCCTGCTTGGTCTGGAGGGACCTTTTAGATGACTCTCTTTTCTAGCAGTTTTTGAATGTCTAAGGCTGCTAACTGCCTCTGACTGGGTGGAACATTGGGGAGACATCTCTTTTGTGACTTTTTTGTGAAAAGGGAAAGAAGTATCCTCCAAATATGATCCTTTGCACCCAATAATCTCTTCTGATGGCTGCCCAGATCTTTGGGTGCAAGAAAAACAGCCTACTGCTAGGCTAGTGGCCCTAGAGCCTTTACCAGCCTACCCATGTTAATCCCAAGTATCCCCATTTGTTCTTTTTGGGTAGTTTGTAGAATGAATTTATGAACAGAGTGGCTCTGTGATCAACACCGGTTACCCCTGTCCATAAGGGACATGGGTGCCACCCCAAGGGAGAATTTGCAGTCTCCCATCCAATTATCTAGGTTGCATATGAATATGGTCAGTGAGAGGCTCTGTTTTATGTGAATAAGAAGGCTATTCCAAAGAAGTGGAAGTCTCTGGGAGACATATCTGTCTCTCCAGCATGTTCTGTTAATGTCACAAGCTATGTTGAGAGCACTAGAGTGAGTGACTCTTATGCCATTTGATATACAGATGGGCAGCATTTCCATTAAGTCATCCACCGAGGAGGTAACATAAAATGTAGATGGGCCAGAACTGAAGGCTGCCAGAAACACAGAACAGAAGGCTTCCAGAAACGCAGATTCTTCTTGGGAAGGGAATTGGGTGGACCAACCACCTTTTTGGTTCAGGATCTTTAAAATTTCTCCAAACGAGACATCCTCAGGTGAGGACCTAGGGGACCCTTCTCCCTCATCAAAATTAGAAGTTATGTACCTACCATAACGTTCCATGTTAGTTGTCTTCTCTCGCCTTCTTTCTTGCTGGATGGGTTCGGAGCCGATCCTCGGCTCCAACTCGGCACTTGCTAAGCTCGAGAGTCACTTTTACCAGCTCGAGGCAGCCCCATATCCCATGATGCAATGCGGTAATTACCCAGATCTCGTTTGGTATCTAGAGGAAAAACTGCCTATCAAAAAACAAACTTTCCACAAAGGAAAGAGGAACAACTAGCCTAAAAGGCTGTAAAGGGGAACCAGATAATCAAGGTCAACTAACTGGTGTCCAAGGAAGAAGAATCTTCCAGAGAAGAGAGGAGATCAAGGTCTGTCCAGGCAAGGGGGACAGGAGGGAGGGACGCAAGAAAGAAGGCGAGAGAAGACAACTAACATGGAATGTTATGATAGGTACATAACTTCTAAATGTTAAGTTGTCAATCTCGCCTTCATTCTTGCTGGATGGGGCCGCGTCCCTAGCACCTCTATCCTGGGTGGCTCAATGGAACAGACTCTTGAGAATTGTGGAACCAAAGCTTGCCCTATCCCTGGAGGCCAAATCCAATTTGTAATGAGAAACAAAGGTATGAGGAGTGGCCCAAGTAGCTGCTGCACAAATAGTATCTAAGGGCAGCCTAGCCTAAAAAGCTGTAGAAGTGGCTAGGCCTCTTGCGGAATGTGCTTTAGGTTTTGAGCTGAGTTGTTTGCCCCTAAGTTGATAAATGTCAGAAATGGTGGAAGATAGCCATCTGGATAAGGTCACTTTAGAAACAGGGAGACCTTTTTTATTTTCAGCATAAGAAAGGAAGAGTTGATCAGATTTCCTAAATTGCTTCATTCTGTCCAAGTAATATCTAAGTTGGCGGTGAACATCAAGATAATGCAATTTTTGTTCCGCCCTGTTAGAATAATTTGGAAAAAATACAGGAAGATCAATGGATTGGTTTAAATTTGTCCTAGAAGCAACCTTGGGCAAAAACGATGGATTGGTTCTCAAGGATACCCTGTCCTTGTGGAAGACCAAATAGGGGGGACGAACAGATAGGGCATGAAGTTCCGACACTCTTCTAGCCGAGGTAATGGTGACAAGAAAGAGTGTCTTCCAAGAAAGAAACTTTAGTGAGCATGAAGCAGCTGGTTCGAAAGGGGGAAGTATCAAGGATGCCAGCACTAAATTCAGGTCCCACTATGATGGAGGATCCCTAACAGGAGGCTTTAGAAGGAACACCCCTTTAAGAAAAGCTTTACAAAGCTTGTGGGACATAATGTTGTGGTCTGCAAACCCGACATGAAAGTTGGAGATTGCTGCCAACTGAACTTTGACTGTGGAAAAGGAAGAACCTGAGTGAAAAATTTCCGCTAGAAAATCCAGGACTGACTGAACTGGGGCAATAAAAGGATCTATGTTGTTATCCTTTGCCCAGAGGGAGAAACGTTTCCACTTACTAGAGTAAATCCTCCTAGTAGAGGACTTAAGAGAAGCTACTATAATGTCTCTAATGGGATTAGAGATCATGGGAAGCCTGGCTAAGGAAGGAAGTGGAGCAACCAAGCTGTGAGGTTGAGGGAAGGGATGGGCAGGTGCAGTTGACCTGACTGGTGGGTCAGAAGGTCTGGCACTGGATTCAGATGCCAAGGCTGCACCAAGAGATGGCGATGAAGGAACGGGAACCAAATTTGTCGAGGCCAGTAAGGGGCAATGAGAATCATTTTGGCTCTCAAAATGGAAGCTTTCTGGAGTACCTGTGGAATCAATGGAAAGGGAGGAAAAGCATAAAGGAGTCCCTGGGGCCAATCTCGGGTAAGAGCGTCTCTGGGGGGATGGCCCGGAAGTGGGAAGAGAGAAAAGAAGTCTAGGCATTTGCTGTTTTGAGGAGTAGCAAAAAGATCGCAGCATGGGCGGCCCCACTTCTGAAAAATCTCTTCCGCTATGGATTGCTTGAGAGACCACTCGTGAGGCATGAGTATAGCTCTGCTCAATCTGTCCGCTATTATGTTGGTTTTGCCAGGGATATGCGTTGCTACCAGAAACCGATGAGAGGAGATCGCCCATTGCCAAAGTCTGAGAGCCTCTCGACACAAGGGATAGGACTTGGTTCTGCCCTGCTTGTTGATGTACCACACCACGGACATGTTGTCCGTGTGAACTGCAATAGTTCCTAAGGGAAGAAAGTCGTTGAGGGCTTGCAACGTTAAAAGCACTGCTCTCATCTCTAGGACATTTATGTGCAGGTGGTATTCGAACGGTTGCCACGTGCCATGAACCATCCTGCCCTGATAATGCCCCCCCCACCCGATCAGGGAGGCATCCGAAGTGACCGTGGCTACCGGGGCCGGGGGAACAAATGGTCTGCCCTGATGGACTAGAGGAGAGGAAATCCACCAGGATAGATGGTTCTTGCAGGTCTGTGTCACTAGGATCTTGTGACGCATGGGAAGCTGCTGGAAGGACCATTGTGTGAACAACATCCATTGTAGAAGACGCATATAAAAACGGGCGAGAGGAAGGAGTGTGATGGCAGAAGCCATGAGGCCCAACACTTTCAAAACCATCCTGGCTTGTACCTTTTTGCTGGCAAGGATGATGCGAACGTGGTTTTGGATATCTAGGATCCTCTGACTTGTTAGTTTTGCTGACATCCGAGTAGTGTCTAGATTTGCGCCTATAAAGGTAATAGATTGGCAGGGTGATAAGGAGGACTTTTCGAAGTTTACCAAAATTCCCAATCGACTGCAGAGACGTAGGGTGTAGTCTCTGGCTCGGATGAGTTGATGCCTGGTGGTGGCTGAGAGGAGCCAGTCGTCGATATACGGAAACACCTGGAATCCTAGACCTCTCAGGTGAGCCGTGACCACTGCCATACATTTGGTGAACACTCTGGGGGCTGTAGTGAGACCAAAGGGCAGGGCTCTGAATTGAAAATGACTGGTCCCCAGCTGAAAGCGGAGAAACCTTCTGGAGCGCCTGTGGATTTTTATGTGATAGTATGCATCCTGAAGGTCTATAGAGCACATCCAGTTGTCTTTGCCCAGAAAAGGCAAAATCGATTGAAGTGTGACCATCCGAAATCTCGTCTTTTTGACAGACTTGTTTAGTCTGCTGAGGTCTAATATTGGTCTCCAGTCTCCCGTCTTTTTGGGGACCAAAAAGAACCTTGAGTAGATTCCGGACTCTAATTGGTCTTTTGGTACTGCCTGGATAGCTCTTTTCCTTAGAAGATTTGACACCTCTAATCTTGCAATTTCCCTTAGACCGGGTGGTACGTCTGGAAGGGAACCTTTTTGAGGGAAGGGGCTTTCCTCGAAAGGAATTTTGTAACCCTCGGATATGATCGACTGTACCCATTTGTCTTGAGAAAGGGAAAGCCAGGCCTCTGGGTACAGCGACAATCTTCCCCCGACTGCCTCCAAGGGTGGGCAGTCGGGCAACACCTCAGGGATGCTGGAAGGGCTTGTCAGAGAGGCTCTCTGGAGCCCTGGTTCTGCGGACCCCCTCTGCCCCTAGGGCGGCGTCTGTTATTATTACCCCCTCTGCCTCTGGGGGTAAACTGACCACGTGTGTCAGGCGTGACTCCTTGTGATTTTCGGAACCACATTTTCCCTCCCTTCTGACCTTTGGTGTAAGGTCTAGAAGGAGTGGAGAAACGGACTCCTACGGCAGAAAGAGTCTTGCCGTCTTGCTCACACCTGGTCAACGTGTCCTTCACCTGAGGGCCAAACAAAGTTGACCCATCAAAGGGAGAGTTTGTGAAGGACGCCTTAAAAGGGTCTGCAAAATTACAGAGCTGCATCCAGGACTGGCGTCTGAGAGCCACTCCTGTGCCAGCAGCTCTACTCGCTCCATCGGCTGCATAAGAAATGAGCCACATGGAGGACTTAGTTATAGAGTTAAGGATTCCCAGCTGAGAGGCAATCTTTTCCTGAGCCCCTGCTGCTGAAGGATCCTGTACTACTTCACCTAATTCTTTAAGGATGTCCCTTTGAAGTCTGGTGAAGTGACATAAATAATTCAGCGAACGCATAGCAAAGGTCGCTGAGGAAAACATCCGCTTACCATACCTGTCCATAGTCCTGGACTCTTTGTTAGGAGGATGGACTGGTATGGAAGGATCTGCAAGTTCCTTCTTAGTGGCGGCCGCCACCACCATGGCATCAACCGGAACACCTTTAGTAAGAAACTGCTTTTCTGCGGGGGCCGTAATAAATTTTGAAGGTCTCCTAGGGACTGGTTCCACCGAATCAGGAGATGCCCACGCCTTTCGAGCTATAACCTCCATGAGAGGTTCGAAAGGCGGAGACACCCAGGAGGTGGAGGGTCGAGATCCAAACGCCTCCAGGTATACCGATTCATCCTCGGAGGGGTTAATGGAGGGCCAGTTCCCCCTCTGTTTCAGGAGCTCAAGGATGTCTGAAAAGGAGACATCCTCAGAGGTGGATCTTGGGGACCCCTCCGACTCATCTAAATCAGTATCCGAGGTTGTAGACTCAGGGGAGTCTAAATGCTTCCTCTTGCAAGTCCTCTAGCGTGGGGGTTCACCTGAAGGATCAGGAGAAACCTCGGAAGAGGAAGTTCTTCCCAATGGGGAGACCTGGGGCGGAGGATCTCTGGGTCTGGGAGCAAGAGAACGGGAAGAGGCATCTACAGGCATCGTAGAGGGAGGAGCTAAAGGAACCGACTGCTGGCTAAGCTCTGGGGCTAGCACACTCCTCATCACCTCGAAGGCTCCCCTCCCAGGGAGGGCTGAGAGATCCCGCTCCGAAGAAACAGGGATTCCCGGTCCCACCGAAAGGGAAGGCTCCGAAGCAGATGTCGGGGCCGAGCTCACCAAGGCCGAAGCCCCGAGAGGGAGAACAGGGTCGGACAAGGGTCCGATGCCACTCGCCCCCTCGGAACCGACCAGGGAAGCCCGACGCCCGGATCCCTCTAAGGAAGGTCTCAAGGAGGAGATAGGAGTTGAGGACGACGGAGCCGAAAGGTGTGGCATCGGCTCCGAAGCAGCAGCAGTCACGATACTGATAATCTCCGACTCCGAGCTCTGTAGGAGAGTCGAAGGAGGAATTTCAGGGGGATGTAGAATAGCTGACGTCTGATGAGACGGGCTATGCAGCATCTGGGCTAGTGCCTGTAACTTTAATAGCCTACTTACCACTCTCTCTAAATCGTGGTCTGAAAGCCTGGAAGACCTCGATGATCGGCTCTGATGGCTCCGCTCCGAAAGCAAGGGAGAGGCTGGAGCCGAGTGAATAGATTCCAAAGAAGGAGATCTAGACCTCTTTTTGGACGGAGCCATCGGAGCCGAAGAACGTTCGGCTCCAGGCGGAGCCGACAACTTGTCGGCTCCGAGAGGAGACAAAGATATCTCGGCTCCAGCCGGAGCCAAGACCTTCTTCGACGCAGAGGTGTCGGAGCCGGACGGAGCCGACACCAGTGCCAAAGCCAAGGTATCGGTGCCGATGATGATCGACGCCAACATAGGGGCCTTCAACAAGGAAGGATCGGCTCCGGACGGAGCCGATGTCGGCTCCGACGGAGTCGGAACCAAGACCACAGACTTGGACACCGAAGCCTGGGTCTTTGGAGGTTTAGAGGACTTCCCGGAGCCGAGTTTAGCCGGGGAGCTCTCTGGTTTCAGTAGACCCCTAAGGATCAACTTATTCCTATGTTCCTGCAGGACTCTCTGGCTAAAAGAATGACATATAGCACAGGAGTCCTGCAGGTGTAGGAGTCCCAGGCAGTAAATACAAGAAGTGTGACCGTCTGTCAGAGACATCTTCTGACAGCACGAGTCACACTTCTTGAAACCTGAGACCCTGGTATCTTTAGACATATCTGGTGTTTAAACACACACACCAATCAGTCCAACTAAGACACTAACACTAAAATGTTAAACACAACTAATAAAAAATAGTTAATAACTATAGAGACACAACACACACACACACCTGAGGGAAATCCTGACAGGAACTGTGAGGGTGGGAAAGGCCTAAGGCCCAAAAAACTAAACTAAGTGAACTAGGTGAAAAAAGGGGTATGGAGCTAAGTGAATACACTGAGGATGTAAAAAGAAGACTAAAGGACCAAAAATAGGTTTTTAAAGGTCTTAAATCTGACCAAAAGCTAGAAAAAATATCACTTACCAGGAGCTGGTAAAAAGGATGACCTCATTAGCGAAGCGGCAAACGAGATCTAGGTAATTACCACTTTGCATCATGGGATATGGGGCTGCCTCGAGCTGGTAAAAGTGACTCTCGAGCTTAGCAAGTGCCGAGTCGGCTCCGAACCAATCCAGCAAGAATGAAGGCGAGATTGACAACTTAACATTCAGTGTTCTTGGTTAATGATTCCTAGGGGGAATCTAAGCGCCTCCTCTTGCACATTCTCTTCCTGTGGATTTCTTCAGTAGAGTGTTCTAGAGAAGTATCGGAAGAGACGGGGAGTTCCTGAACAGGAACTGTCTGGAAGCTCTTACCGGTTGGCTGTGTCTGTGGAGAAGAGTGATGAGACCTAGAACTCAAATTCATTGGGGGAACTGATAAAGGATTAGAGGAAGTGACAGTAGAGATTCCCTGGGATGGGAGAAAACCCTTTCTACTATCTCAAAGACAGAGGGTCCAGAGGAAGTAGAAACCAACCTTGTCAGAGTCAAAGCTCTCAGCTCAGCCAGCTCTCCACCTCTCCCTGACCTCCCCTCAAAGAAGGATGTGTGACCAGACCTGTCCAGTGCCAAGGCTCCAAGGGGAAGTGATGGCTTTGAAAACCTCACAGTTGAAGTCAAACCCACAGATCCAGAGCCAATGCTTCAGCTTCAAGACTTGTCCTGCTCAGTGGGGATCGGCGCTGAACAGGTCAGGGGAAATGTTGGATCCGAAGAAGAAAGTGGTGGTACCCACGGATCTGAAACACCAACTCTCGAAGCTCTTGGATCTGATGGGTCCAAAACTCTGGGTCAGATTGGAGAAGGATATGGAGTGTGAAGGTAACTGAAGGTTCATGGATTTAATGGGAGATACAGCCCACAACACCCCCATCTGGATTTGTGCTCTACAACATTTCCTCATCATCTTATCTACATCTGCCTCAGAAAAACTATAGAAGGACCAGTGTGAAGAAGTTGTGGAAGGAGGGTGGGACAACTTCCTAAGAGTCTCCTGTAAGAATAGAAATCTAAGTCTAGGAGACAGAGACTCTAGAGAAAATCTAGGGCTCCAGATCTGAAGAGACTTAACCACAGAGGTTGTCAGATCCGGCACTTTTTTGATTTTGGAGGGTGGATCCAAACTTGGAATAAGTGCAGGAGACCGCATAGTGGAGTGCTTCCTGGGCTCTGATGATCTTTGCTTTTGTGCAGGGTTTTGAGCCCCAGAAGTAGAAGCAATAGAGGAAGAAGAAGCTGGCAAAAGGCCCTTCAGGACCAATTTATTCTTTTTTCCAACATTCATTTTATTGAAAATTTTCAGTATTTGAAACTTAGAACACCTAGCTCAAAAGTTCATCAAATAAACCAAATTCGGACATGTAGAACTAGCGCTTTCAATCACTTTTTAATACTGTGATCTTCTTCAGAAACAAAAAAATACACAGCCCACCCTTCCTTTTATATTAAAATGATTAACTAAAACAGGAAATGACATATTAACTGATATTGAAATAATTAAATAACATTTTGTATATGCATGTATAAAATGTTGTATTAAAAACTTATATGTATAATCACCATATACTCATTCATGAATATAATAACATTGTTTTCTAATACTAAAATGGATATTTCTAACCTATCTATACAATAAAAAACATTTTAAACTAATAACTTCATTTAAACCTGGGGCTCTATCTGCACCCAGTAACAGTTGCCAAAAGGCTTCTTTACATTCTAATATGTTGTTTAAATCACCAGCAAATAATACTTTTTCTACATTGTCCATAATAAAAAATTTAAACTTCTTAAATTCATTACATATCATAGCGTGCCTTGATAGTGCATTAATTCTATCCTTCTTCTTTATTGCCAAACAATGCTCATATATCCTACGTTTAAGACATCTTTTAGTTTTGCCAATATAATAATTTCCACATGTTAAACAAGTAGCCACATAAACTACATACTCGCTGTTACAATTATAGTATATTTTAGCCCAAAATGTTTCTTTGGAATGTCCTATTGTTACACAGGATGAATTACTGATGAACCTACACTGTTTACAATTATTACAGCTAAATGTACCTTTTTGTTAGTACATAGACGAATGGAACTACCCTCCTTCTCTTTTCCTGTTTCCAACATGTACTTAATATTAATAGTTTTTTTGTAGGTGAATCTAGATACCAATCCCAATATGTCCACTAACTCTTTGTTACCCATTATTATTCTCCAATTGTTTTCTATTATATTTTTGATGCACCACATTTCATTAACTATTGGTATAGGAAATGAAATTCCATATTCATTTACCTCTCTCCTTAAGTCACCCAAACTACTTTGATGCACAGTATCTATCATGACATCCTTAGAATGTAAGATGGGCTTGGCCACACTATTTCTTAATAACTTAACTTCACTCTCTATTTTTATAACCCAGTCTGAGTCATACCCCCTATTTTGAAAAAGTGATCTTAAAATAGACACTTCTTTTTCAAATATATCATCGTTTGAAGTGAGTCTACGCAACCTTATCATCTGCCCTTTGATGACACCCTTTTCATATGTGGGGATGCAGGCTGTCTTTATGTAAATACTGATTGACGAAGTAAGGTTTCCTATAAATTTTACTGGTGAATTCCCTTCTTTCTTGGTTTATTCCTAAATTTAAATCCAAAAAATTAATGGTTTTACCAAACCCACCAATTTTAAAGTGCAAAAAGGTCGTAGTGGAATTCAGATCTCTAACTAGGTCCTCAAATTCACATTGATTTCCTGACCACAAAAAGAACAAATCATCTATATATCTGTAGTATATCTCTACTTTGTTGAAACTAGGGTGTAACTCAAGAAATTTTAACTCCCAATTGTGTGGGCTGTGTATTTTTTTGTTTCTGAAGAAGATCACAGTATTAAAAAGTGCTAGTTCTATGTGTCCAAATTTGGTTTATTTGATGAACTTTTGAGCTGGGTGTTCTAAGTTTCAAGTGTTTATTTTTGGTTTTTCTACGTGTTTTTCAGTATTTGATATACAGGTAAAAATAAGATATAAAAGATTCAAAATGACATGTCAAAACAGTTACCCCTTGAAGTGGCAAATAGTGAGTATATGCCATTTATCATGCAGTTTAAGATGAGTAATTTTTGTTACTAGAAAATCAAAAAGGGAGGAACCTTTAGTTAGATTAAATGAGGTATAACAAGCATAGTTTAGGAGAAAGCAGTGTAGGATATACATATTTACACAAAAAAAAAAAATTTTTACAACTATATATAAGGAACAGTGACAAGCGTGTAAAATATCATAAGCTATGGAAAATTATTCTGGACCTCATAAATTGTTTTATAACAAAACATTTGTTTCAACCCATCTCTCCCTAACTAAGGATGAATTTATTCTGCCTGTCACTAACTGGCCTTGAACTGAAGCCCGCACAGATCTCATAAGACACCTGCAAGTGAGAAGAGCCTAAACAACATAAATTGTTTTATAACAAAAAATGTGTTTCAACCCATCCCTCCCAAAGGATGAATTTATTCTGCCTGTCACTAATTGGCCTTGAACTGAAGCCCGCACAGATCTCATAAGACACCTGCAAGTGAGAAGAGCCTAAACAACATATGCACTCCCTGTGGGCATCAGAAAGTATAGTTGTGTACCCTTACCATAAATGTAGATGTTCGAGTGTATTCACTGTTGCAGTCCTCACATATGGGTTATCCGGCTCCCAGTAGCCCTCAGTCGGCCCGAATACCAGAGTCCTTGGTATATGGTGTCGGCTGTCGCCGGTTGTAAAACTGATGTCAGAACGTCAGGTATAAAGGGAGGCAGCAGATGCCATTTCCTCAGTTTTTCTTGCCTTAACTGTCAGGAGCCCCCAAAAGAAGGCTAACTCAGGAAGGAAGCACCCTGGACACATGTCATACAAAAAATAAAAATGTATATCTTCTGTGCCATAGGAAAAAAGGGGGAATGAAGGGTGGGAAACCAGGACTGCAACAGTGAATACACTCGAACATCTACATTTATGGTAAGTTTACACAAATGTACTATGTTCTTCGTGTTTCACTGTTGCAGTCCTCACATATGGGTTGATTTCCAGAGCCCAGGAAAAAGACAAAGGGGGGAGGATGAATCACAGATTAAGGGTTGGTAAGAAGGCCCTGCAAAACTGCAGAGGCAAAACCAGCCCTGGATTTAGAAAACAAAAGGTAGATTGTAATGCTTTGTGAAAGTATGGACAGAAGACCAAGTAGCTGCTTCTAGAATGTCCTTAGTAGGCACACCTCTAAGAAAGGCTGCAGAGGTAGAGGCTGCTCTAGCAGAATGGGTCCTAATACCCTGAGGGGGAACCTTCCCATGTTGCAGGTAACAAAACTGAATACAATGAGCAATCCATTTGGTGATGGTTTATTTTGAAATAGTTTTTCCCTGAGCCCCAGAAGCAAAACTAACCAACAACTGTTCAGATTTTCGAAAGGATTTAGTCCTGTCAAGGTAAAATCTCAGCTGTCTATGCACATCAAGAGAGTGCAGAATCCTTTCCCCTTTATTTTGGGGATTGTTGAAAAATGCAGGCAGGTGAATAGACTGGTTAAGGGTTAAACTGGAAACTACCTTAGGCATTAAGGCGGGATTAGTTCTCAGAGAAACTCGATCTGAATGAAAAATAATGAAAGGTTCTACTGCCATTAAGGCTTGCAGCTCAGATACCCTTCTAGCTGAAGTAATACCTAAAAGGAAAGCAATCTTCCAGGACAGAAACTTCAAATCTGCAGAGGCATTTGGTTCAAAGGGAGGCACAGTAAGTTTTTCCAGGACAAATTTAAGATCCCAAGCAGGAGTAGGAGCTCTTCTGGAAGGTCTAAAATTACTAGCTCCCCTCAGGAACTGTTTCATCAAGGGGTGAGAAAAAAATGGGTTGCTCAAAAGAACAATGAGCCGAAATTGCTGAAGCGTGAATTTTGATTGAAGAAAAGGAAGGTCCACCATTAAGCAGTCCTGCTAGGTAGTCAAGAATGAGGGAAAGAGAAAGATGAGTAGAGTCTTCTCCTTTAGCCAGCATCAAAGAGCAAAATCTCTTCCATTTGTCTGCATAGGATTTTCTGGTACTAGGCCTCATGGCCTCATGAAGAACTTCAACCACCTGTTGGGAAAGATTTAAAGTATTAGCCAGGCAGTTAAATGCAGAGTTTGAAGATGAGGATGAAGGAACTTTCCCCTTCCCTGAACCAACAGATTTGGTACCAGGGGAAGATGTCAAGGCTGAGCTTGTGAAAGGCTGCGAAGGAGGGGATACCAATGCTGCCTGGGCCAATCTGGAGCTATCAGAATCACCTTTGGTGTTTCATCCCTTATCTTTAGCAGCACTCTGGGAAGAAGAGGCAGAGAAGGGAATGCATAAACTGAGAGATGTGTCCATTGGAAGGACAACGTGTCCACCCTTCAAGCTTTGTTGTGAAACTCCCTGGTGCAGAAGGTTGGAAGGAGATGATTGGTGTGACAGGAGAAAAGATCCACTTGTGGGGTGCCCCAATGATGAGTGATGTGATGGAAAATGTCCTTGTGCAGTTGCCACTCGTGAGGATCCAGAACATGTCTGCTCAAATGATCCGCCAAGGAGTTCAGCCTCCCTGGGAGATAATGGGCTATTAGATGTAAGCCCATGGATGCTGCTATGGACCATAGTCTCATGCTTTATCTGCACAAGGGGTAAGAGTGAGTCCCCTCTTGCTTGTTGATGTACCACATGACTGTGGTATTGTCTGTCCTGATCAGCAGAGTTCCAGGGTAGAGTAGGTCCATGAAAGCCAGCAAGGCCTGCTGCACTGCCATCAATTCTTTTAAGTTTATGTGCAGATGAATCTTCTGGTTGCTCCAAGTCTCCTGTATGCCCCTGCCTTCCAGATGAGCCCCCCCCCCCCATGCAACATCTGAGGCGTCTGTGGTGACAGTCTAGCTGGCAGGCGATGGGCGGAAAGGCAGACTCTTGTTCAGAGAACTGGCTGTTGCCCACCAGAGGAACTCCATTTGTAGACAGGGAATCAGGGGAAGAATCAAGTCTAAGTCCTGAGTGTGTTGACACCAAAGATTCTTGAGGTACCATTGAAGTTTTCTCATATGCAGCCTTGCATATGGGATCATCAAAATGCATGAAGCCATGAACCCCAGTGCTTGTAGGAATTGCCTTGCAGAGAGCTGGGTCATGCTTGCCAAGTTCATGAAGTAAGTCGAAAGATCTTCTTGCTTCTGTTGAAAGAGGAATACCATCTGGGTGGCTGCATTCAGACTCGCTCCCAGGAAAAATATCTCTCTTGTAGGAACCAACTTTGACTTCTTTTCGTTGAGAGGGTAACCCAAAGAGGTGAGAATGTTCCTCACAAAATCCAAATCCTTTTCTAGTTGTTCTGGGGAGTTTGCTTGAATGAGACAGTCGCCCAGGTAAGGATAAATATGAATGTTTTTCTGCCTACAAAAGGCAATAGCTGGAGCCAGGCACTTGGTAAAAACTCTGTGAGCAGTAGATAAGCCATTGCTTCCCAGCCCTGAAGCGAAGGAACTGCCTGCAACTTTCCCTTATTGGGATGTGCAGATAAGCCTCCTTTAGATCCAACGTTACCAGCCATGAATCCTTGCCCAGCACTGGTAGTAACTGTTGAAGGGTGAGCATCTTGAATTTAGGAATCACCAGAAAAGTTTTAGAATAGACAAATCCAGAATATGGCACCAGTTGCCCCCTTTCTTGGGTACCAGAAAAAGTCTTGAAACCTAGGCCTGCCTGATTTGCAGGAACTGGCTCTATAGCCCCCATAGTCAGTAAGGAAGAAATTTGAGTTTCTAACTATGCCCTGAGAGTTCTGGGTATGTCTGGGTGCCCTTGTAAAACAGGGAAGGTGTGAAAGTAAAACTTGCAACCTTGGTTTACTATATTGAGCACCCATTTGTCGTCTGTGATGGTAGACCATACCTCTGTGAACCTGGCTAACCTTCCCCCAAAGGAAATCCAGGGCCCGCAGAGGTAGGCACAAGAAGGCTGGAGTCATTGAGAATATTTGCTTTTGGGAGCTGGCTTAGAACTCCCTGATTTATCAGAAGAAGAATGCCATTGCTTAGCCCTTTGAGGGGCAGAAGGCTGCCCTCTGGAAGATCTGAAACCCCTAGGCCTAGAATGAACCTGCTTGCCAGGATCAGGGAAAGACCAATTCTTGAAAGGATAATGCCTACTAAACTAAGGAGGCTGAACCTGAAGGAAATCTTTTACAGCTTGCATAGATTTTGCCTTATCCTCCAACTTCTTCAGTACCTCCTCAGCCTTATTACCAAAAATACTGTCCATGTGCAAAGGAACATCCAGCAATTTAGACTTAACAGGTTCAGAAAGAGGCTGCTCCTTGAGCCAAGTATGCCTTCTAATTACAGAACCAGTGGCTGCTGCTTTGCAGGAAGCCTCCAAAGTGTCAAAACCACAATGAAGTGAATGCTTATTGACTAAAGTGGCAGAGTTCAGTAAGTCTTGCAAATCTTTGTTCTCCGTCATGGAAGGAATACCTCCACGTTTAGCCTTAATAGCCTCCAAAGTATGCTGCTGATACTTAAGCATGTGAAAAAAACAATTCACGGATCTAATGGCAGGAGTTGCAGAGGTATAGACTTTTTTACACCACCTGTCCAAGGCCCTAGACTCCTTATCAGAAGGCACAGGGCTTTTAGCAGTAGTAGCCTTAACACCCGTGGGGCCTTGAGAAATAATTTCTAGATCAGCAGTAGGGTTTTTAAAAAGGAATTGATGAGATTCAGGAACCCTATAATACCTATCCGGTTTTCTGGGGGCAGGAGGAACAGAATTAGGAGTTAAAGAATTTTCCATGAAAACATCATCCACAACTTCCAAAACTGAAGGTATAGCCAGAGGCTTATGCTGAGGTAAATCCAAAAAGTCCCTGATTCTTTTCTTAGACTGTGGAAAATCCTGACATTCCTATTTAAAATGCTCCCTAAGGGTATTCAAAGTGTCCCCAAAGAAAAAATCTTCTGGAGGGGAGGCAGAAGGGATACAGGCCTCAGCATCAGAATCCTCAAAGCCAGAAAAAAGTTGAAAATGTCCTTTTTCACCAACAGACATACTGGAAATCTCAGAATCTGAGATAGACAAAACATCAGGAGATAATTCCCTAGCTCTCTTTGAAGTAGGGGGGGGGGATGAGAGCCCCTAATCAGGGAAAGAAGATCACCAGCCATCTTTACCAACTGGGACTGAGGCACAGGAGGAGAGGCCGATGCCTGCTTGTGAATAGGTTTGCGGCTGGAAGGTTTACTAACAATCTGGAGGGACTCGGGAGGCCTAGCAACTGCAGAAGTCTGAACTAAGGTAGTCAGTCTGGTTCTGGTCCTATGTCAAAAAGAACAGGCATCAGAAGCCGGTGCTGCAAAGCGGCTTCGGACCCATCTGAGGCGGCGACAGGCGGAGGGTCTGAAGATGAAAAAGCAGCCTGCGGCATGGAGGACTCCATAAAGGTCTCGGCAGAGGCTTGCGGGACTGCAGGGGCTGCAAAAGCGCCTCAATGACTACCGCTGTGCTGGCAACCAATTTTACTGGTGTGTCATTGGCAGATTTAACCCTAGGCCTGTCGCGGTCCTTGTCTTTGCGTTTCCTAGGTATATCCAAAGTAGGAAGATCAGAAGACGCCATACCGATGAACTTAGGCCAGACTCTGAAATGCTTATACAAAATCTTAGCTGAATGGCGTATGGTACGCGGGTTAAAGGAAGCACAGAGATCGCAGTTAAGGACATCGTGCTCAAGGCCCAAACAAGTTATACAATAGGAATGGAAATCACGGTGCGGAATCTGTTTTCCATAGGCAAGACAGTTATTAACTTTATCTGACATTCATTAAAGGAAGAAAAGGGGATCCCCAATGGGGTACTTATCTGAAGGCATCTTCAACTTGGTAGTCGGAAAGCAAAACGAAGGTACATGGCCGACTGGCACTAGTGCGAATTGCATCTGCTTCGGGCTTTGCGGCAAGAAAGACTGAGGAAATGGCATCTGCTGCCTCCCTTTATACCTGACATTCTGACATCAGTTTTATAACCAGTGGCAGCCAACATCATATACAAAGGACTCTGGTATTCGGGCCAGCTGAAGGCTACCGGGAGCCGGATAACCCATATGTGAAGACTGCAACAGTGAAACACAAAAACATCTGGGTATCTTATGCCTATAGGAAGTACACTTCTTAAAACCTGTAGGCTTTGTCAGCCATACCAACGTCCAAACACAAGCTGACAACAGTAATTAAAAGAAAGGAGAAAAGAGAAACTCTACAAGTTATTTATACAAATAAAGTTATTTTATTTATTTATTTTTTTATGAAAAAGAAAGCAGGGAAAAATAAGGTTATTTACCAACAATAGTAGAAAGAATACCTAAAAGGTATGGAAGGAAACCCTAGTACCAAAAATGGTACAAAAAAAGATTACCTAAATGGTATCCTGAAGGTAAACAGAGAGTAAACAGATGAAGGCTAAATAGAAAATATAAGAAGTAGAGGAAAAAATAAATGTTATTTTTACTCACAAAACATAACAAGGCACCTTAGAATAGAAAATGCAATCCTGTCCAAATCATTAAAGGGGCAAACGAGATCTGGGGTAATCTGGCAAGTGAGGGGCATTATGGTAAAGGGAGGAGCTCAAGAGTCAGATCCAAGAATCTAAAAAGATTGGCTGAATCAGATCTGAGAATCGGATCCAGGACCCATACGTTGAGGAATGAATGAAAATGACAACATCAGATCATATTTTATCTAATCTCCTGCCAGATAAAATGTTGTCCACTGTGTGGCTAAGCAAATCGTTATTAACATGTTTGTTTGAAAGCCAAGTAATTGGTCTGATCAGACTGGATCTCTTTCTGCCATCATTTTGGCAACAAAGCAAAAATTAAGAATTAAACATTGTTTCAAAGAGGCCCTACACAGAATGCTATCAAAGAAAAATCTACGTACAAGTCTGTAATTATGTGACACTACTTCAGTGTTTAATTGAAATGTTTGCAACCATTGTGACTCACAGGAGTACAGAGTCCAGCCTCATGACCTTACTGCATATACAAGATAAGAAAACAATTTTTTTTTAATAATGATATATAACAGCCCTTAATAGCATTTACTTATTTATTCTTTGTTAACTAGGTTAGACCTACTAGACTAGTAGCTTCCTTTCAGGATAGACCCGAGGTAGTTATTTATACTACTATTAAAGGAAATTTGAGCAAGATATCAGGGTTTCCATACTCTTTTCGATAGGCACCATGGGATCTTTTACACACAGCTGAGCTACAATGCCCTCAAGCAGATGGGGCCAGAACTGAACATCTTATCCAAAGGACAGCACATATATTATGCTGCACTGCAGTGTCAGCAGTTGATCCATCTGGTGTGGGAATAGCACCCAATGCCTTTTGTGCAAAAGGTGAGTGGGCTGCCTGTTGTGTCACTGACACTGCTAACTAATCTGTGATAAAAAAAACTTTCTAAAGAGCTATCTATATGGCCAGTTTGTACATTTTCTATACTGTATACATGGTGTATAATAAATAAATATCTTGCACTACAGGTTTAAGAAACATGTTTTTGATGTGTAGTAAATCTACACATCACAAAATGAATTTGCTAAATCTTGTACTACAGTTTATAATAAGGATGTCAAACTCTTGCACCACAGGCTAGAGGCAGTCTACAAACACTCTTAACCCAAGCTCATAAAGCTTTTACCTCACTTGATAATCCAGTCCCATTAAAATAAAATATGTTGCTAGCATTCAACACCACACTGACAAATGTTTGTCATTGCAACACTAACCATTGTGGTAAAGTGGCTGTGGATCATTTCATAACATCTCCTGTACTCATATTATATGCAATACAATAGTAATTTATATACTTATTTATTTATTTTATTTTATTTTTGTCTCTGGAAAAAGAAGTACAATAGCATTTTTTGGCTGCAGAGTAAGAAAATCCAGCTATAAATAGGATTACAATTGGTTCCATAGGCTGGTTTTGTGTAAATTGGAGCACTTGTTGCACGAAAAAGAGTCCTGTTTTAGCTTGAAGGGTAGAAATTAGACTTCTTTCTACAGATGAGCAAAATTTCTTTGCAGGTGTTTTCAATGCATAGTTTGTTTACAGTACTGAAATAACTTTACTGTGGTCAAGTAGTACGGACAAAGGCTGCATGTTGTCTTTAACTGCACAGTTTCTAACCATAATACTCACTATAATTAAGGAAGGCAATAGTTGTATTACATTGCGGTGTTGGCAGTTATGTTAACATACAACATAAAATAAGGTCATAAATTGCAGTTGTGCAAGGAAAACTTACCATAACAGTAGATTTGCAAATCATCACCAATGCAGTAGCTTTAGCTTTATGGTTACACCTGACAAGGATAAAACAGCCATCTAGCTTCCAAAGCTTCACGGCACCTTCCACACACCTGTCAGGCACGCTGAGCTGAGCTGATTAAAAGACAAGTTTGACAATGAAGCCATTCAGAGATTTCCTGCCAGCACAGAGAGGGAGGCTGAGCCCTGAAAAAACAATGGTAGGAACAACAAAAAATAAATGTCCACAACCTGGCATAAAAACACACCAAAAAACAAAGGGGTAGAGGAAGCAGCTACTGAATCAGTGATCATTCTAACATTTATTTTTATGGTAAGTTTACTTATACAACTGTACAACACTCATTATATTGATAACTGCTTCAGTAGCCTAAGCTGTACAGGTATAGTACCCTAGCTTGCTACTCTTGGGAAGAGGAAGGAGAGGAGTTTAGGAGTCCCTGGAGAATGGTGCTAGCAAAGCATGATTTGGACCTAGTGGAGGAATCAAGCTAATAGTGCTTTGTAAAAGAATGTACAGAGAACCAATTAGCAGCTTCAAAATTACTTCTAGAATCCAACCCTTTCAAAAAAGCCATATATTAAGCCAAGGCCCTGGTAAAGTGGGCCTTGACCCTGCTTGGAATACTTGAGTTATGGTGAGTATAGAAAAAAACCTTAGACAACCATTTGGAAAAAGTTTGTTTTGACACAGGTTGTACTTTCTTTTTTGCATCACAAGAAATGAACAACTGATCCGAAAATATGAAAGATTCAGTTCGGTCAAAATAGCACCTAAGTTGCCTGTGGACATCTAAGGTCTGGAGTATCCTTCTTCCCTCATTTTCAGGCTAAGGACAGAAAACAGGAAGATTAATAGTTTGGCACAAAGTACATTTGGATACGACCTTAGGTATAAAAGAAGGATTACTTCTCAAAGCAACCCTGTCCCTATGAAAAATGAGATAGGGTTGATTCAACATGAAAACTGACAATTCAGATACCCCACCTTGCAGAGGTCAGAGCAATCAGTAAAACTGTTTATCATGTTAAGAACCTCAAGTAAGGCAAATCAGTTATTTCAAATGGAGCAAGTGTTAATGCAAAATAAAACTCCCAAGGAAGGGCCACCAGTTTTCTTGCAAGACTCTTATGCAAAACCACTTTCAAAAACATTATGATATGACACTTCATTGAAAGACAATGATCCATGGGCAGACAAGCTGAAATAGCAAATAAATGAAAATTGAAAGGCAAATAAGAACGTCCATGTGATAGAATCTTACACAAATATTGTAGAACCACAGAGCAACTAGCTTGGAATGGGTGCTGGTTATCTTGTTGGCACTAACAAGAAAACCTTTTCCATTTGCTAATATATGATTTTCTAGTAGCACACTTTCTTGCCTCCCTTAGTACCTGCTGCATGTCCTCAGTAAACACGTGCCTACAAGGAATTAAGTCCCTATCATTTGGGCAATTAATTGAAGTTGATTTATGTTGGCTGTATCAAACACTCCTGTTTTTGTGTGAGCAAATCCAGTCTGTGAGAAAGTCTGCAGTATCTGCCCCTGGCAATTTCCAACAGAAGGGACAACCACAATTGCCCAGACCAGAAGGGAGTCACCACAAATTATTTATTTATTAGTTTATTTAGTTATTTATTTGACATTTGTTTACCGGGAAAGTCTGACTAGGCACATGCCCATTTTCAGAGGAGCCCCGGGGAGAAAAGCTCCACAGTATACTATATACAGAATATAAATTTAAACAGTAGTTAGATCAAAAAGAGGCAAGAGCAATAAATATAATTTGGTAATGATCTTAGGGGATTACTTATGAATCTTCAGAAGTACCCTGGATATTAGTGGAAAGTGTAGAAAAGCATAGAGGAACATTCCTTTCAAAGGAAAAGAAAAGACATCTGTCTTCTTGCATGGAGTTCTAGAACAAAATCTTGCCAGTTGATTGTTCAGAGAGAAGGCAAAAAGGTCTGCTTGAAGAACTCCCCACAGATGGACCAAATCTTGGAAGACCCCATGATCTAGTTTTCATTTGTGAGGGTCTGCCCTGGTCATGCTCCGCTTATCTGCTACACAATTTTGCTCTGACAAAATGCATGGTGCCTTTAGAGTCAGACTGTGTTGTGAAGCTATACTTTAATCTAAAATGGCTACAACCTGGTTCACCCTTACTTATTGATGTACCGCATGACTGTGGTATTCTCTGTAACAACTTGAAGAGGCCCTGGGGACCAAAGATGGTTCAGAGAGTTGAGTGACTTGATCAGGTCAAGCATCACGTTGATATTTATTTGCCTGCTTCTGTCCTTGGTGTCTCATACCCCTATGCACTGTTCTCCCTCCTGAAACTGTTCCCCCAGGAAAGTCCGAAGCATTTGTTGTGATAGACTGCTTTGGAGCAGGGCGGGATAAGGGCAGAGTTGGATTTAGTAGTATATCTGTTGTCTCTGCCAAAAGATTTCTCTTCTGACAAATCCCACTGGGATTTGAAAAGATAAAGGGTGTTGATGCTGGTACCAAAACAATTTAAAATACTATTTTATCTTTCTCATGTGGAGTCTCACCAGGGGTATCATGAGAATCTCAGATGCTATGAGGCCCAAAATCCTGAGGTATTCCCTTGCAGTGACAAAGGTCTGAACTGAAAATATTAGAAATAGATCTAGATAAAAATCTAATGTTTCCTGTGGAAGAAAAGCTTTTTGAATTGAGGTGTCTAGTCGACATTGGAGAAATGCAATCCTATATGAAGGAGTCAAGAAAGACTTTTGAATGTTTTCTTTGAATCCCATCTTGTGTAAGAGATCCCTCACCCAAGAGAGAGTTTCCTGACTCTTTGAAAAATACTCTGCAAAGATAGGCAAGTCATCCATATGTGGAAAATACGGATACCCTGTAGCCTGCATTGAGCTATAACTGGAGCAAGACACTTTGTGAACACTTCTGGTACAGTGGATAGTCCAAAGTGTAAGGCAGGTGATCCAAATACACAAAACCCTAAGAGAAACATCTGAAGTATGGATGAATATGATTGTGGTGATAAGCACCTCTTAAGTTTAGTGTTTCCAGGAAACTTGAAAAAGAAAGAACAAGGTAACACTGGAATTGATGCTGACAAAGTTTATAGTCATTTAGAAGAAAACGCAATTATGGCAATAGAACAAAAGGGTAATAAAAGAAAGTCATAGGGAAAAAGGATCATTTTTGTTAAATAAAGGCATAGTGGAGAACTGTAAAAAGGGGAAGAATCTAAGTATAGCATGGGCTGACTACAAAAAAGCATTTGATAGTATCCCACATTCATGGATAAAAGAGTGCTTAAAAATGTATAAGATACACCCTACACTGATTGACTACATTACAGTGACCATGAAACAGTGGCAGACCACTTTGCAACTAAGCCATGATAAAAGACAACTTACTATTCCAGGGATAAAAATCCAAAGGGGGGATATTCCAGGGTGATTCTCTGTCACTGCTGCTATTCTGCCTTGCCCTTAATCCATTAAGCTGTCTACTTAACAGCTTAGGCCATGGCTATAATTTGGCTCCTAGAAAACAACAAAGTGCAAAGACTCATCATCTTCTCTTTGTCAACGATTTGAAACTGTATAGCTTATCAGATGAGGAACTGAAAGTACAACAGCAAGTTGTCAAAACTTTTTCAGATGATATAAGAATGTCATTTAGTCTTGATAAATGTGCAAAAGCAACCTTTAAAGCAGGGAAACAACAATGTCAGGAAAACAGTTTGGGACAAGAATGTGATATAAAAGAACTTGAGCAAGAGGGAGTGTATAAATATTTCGAAACTGATGAAGGATCAATAAGCAAATGCAAATAAAACTTAGTAAGGAGTACTTTAGAAGACTTAAATTAATCCTGAAAACAGAGTTGACATCTAGGAACAAAATCCAAGCTACAAACCAATTTGGGCTTCCTGTCGTAACTTTCAGTTTTGGAATGATTTATTGGCCCCAAAAGGTGATGGATAGATTAGAAAGGAAAACAAGAAGGATGCTTCATGCTCACCAAATGATTTATAAAAATCAGTGCATACCAAGATTATATATTCCCCGTTCCGAAGGAGGGATGGGTCGCTTTGAAACTGATTACATGTACAGATCTGTAATCGTGGGACTCCACACATATCTGCTGACCTCATCACAAGACCCAAATGTAGTGAAAGTTTTGAAACAAGAGGAGAATAAATCTAAGATGACCTCCCTGCTTAGGCTAGCAGAAGCATATTTGCGTCAAGCAGGAATGGAAATCAAACCACAAGTGTATAAAAACTAGTCAGCAACTGAATGTGCCAAAAACAAAAGAAAGAATATAAGGTGAAGGACCAGATGAAAAAGCAAGATGTGGAAAATGTATAAATATAGTTGCAAGTACAGAAAACTTTCGGAAGAAACTTATGTTGATCAGGAGCGAATGCAGGAATGGTTAAGGAGAGACGAATTCAAACCAAGAGATGAAAGGTCAATATTGGCAGCACAAGATAATGGGTTACAGACACGTTGGTTTCCAAAGTCCATTGCAAATGTGTGAGAAACAGACAAATGTAGATTTTGTAAAACAGAATTGGAAACAGTTGCACACCTCGTTGTTGGCTGCAGCATACTAATGGCAGAAGGACTGTATACTGAAAGGCATAATAATGTGGCAAGACTGTTGCACTGTGGATTATGCAAACATTATTGTATTGGAGTGGCTGAAAAACAATGGAAACATGACTCACAAAGCATCATAGAAAATGATGAAGTCTACATCACATGGGATCATCCACTGCCGACTAAAAGATAGATGCTAGAAAACCGGATATAGTGGTCCAAGAAAAGAAGACAAAAGTTGCATTGATCATCGAAATTGCCACACTCAGTGACTACAGTGTCTTACGTACAGAGAGACATAAAAGTCATAAAATATCAGGAATTGCAAGCAGAAATGACAGCGATCTGGAAAAAAGATGCCTAGATAGTTCCAATAGTAGTAGGAGCAATGGGTCTTATGAAAAAGAGTCTACAATCCTATTTAAATATGCTACCAATACATGTAACTCCGTACGAATTTCAGGAGGAGTCATTACTGGGCACATTGCGGGTACTGCGAAAAGCACTTTTGGATGACATCAATACTAACTTCATGAACCTTAATTGTACTTTGACTTAGGAATGGGGTCCATTCCCATCATGGTATTAGAAAACCAAGAGACTTGAAGAAATAAAAAAAAATAAGGCAGGAAACTGCTAATGTGATCCAGACACACAAAACCTTAGAGAAACATCTGAAGTCTGGATGAATATTGTTGTGATGATCAGCATCTCTTACGTTTAGTGTTCCCAGGAAACTTGAAAAAGAAAGAACAAGGTACCAGGTTGTGATGTGACATCATTTTGAATTTGGGCCCTCTCACAAGCAGGTTTTGGAAAGAAAGATCTCCGAGAATTTTCTTTTTTTGTCACTATGAACATTCTTGAATAAAAACCCTTCCTCAGCTGGGAAGGAGGACATGGTTCTATCACCCCTTGGGAAAGCATGTGATAAAGAACCATTGGAAACGAAACAGCCTGATCTGGAGGATGAGGAATGACCCCCTAGATAGCAGGAATTTCCTGCTACTGCCATCTGTAACACTGATGAATGATTTTCAGACCAATTTGTATGAAAATATCTGTTGCCAAAGAGAAACAATGGACATTCAGACTTTCTGGAAGAAAAAAGGGGGCCATACTAGGAGGGAGTCACAAAATTTCTTGAACAGTCATTCAGACTTTTGGACTGTCCTTGGTTTTGGAAGGCTCAAGACTTCTTCTTGGAATCCCCTTGCCATTTCCTCTTAAATATCTGCTTACCTGTATTTTGTTGAGATTGTTTATTGTTTTTTTTTTTTTTGCCAAAATTGGATGAGAAAATCCTTTGGAATTTTGGAAAAGGATGGTTAAAAAAATCTTGAGAGATTCTGTGGCTCAGCTTACCCATTTCTTCACACTTTCTGATCACCTCTGCAGAACAGGGGACAAATACAAAATTTTTATCCAAGACAGAATTTGAAAATCTCATGTTAACATCATCTGAGAGGTTCTGAGAAAGTAACTATGCAAGTGTCTTCAAAACAGTGCCAGTAGCCATATCCCTAGAAGAAGTATTAACAGAGTCATACACACACTGTAAAGAATAAGTAGTGGCCAGTGCAATAGAATACACTAAGTTATTTAAAGCATATTTTCCTCACAAGAAGAGACTACAGATAAAACATTTCTCATACTTTCACAATTTATCAGAACAAACTTTAACATTTGAGCCTGACAGTTTCAAATTCTGAAAATCAAAGTTGCAGAAGTACTCTTTCCCCACACCTATCAATAATTTTCCATCCTTATCAGAAAGAGTAGTATTGGAATTAACTAAATGCTTAACAGAAGTGGGACTGGTCAGGTTTAGGAATACTGTATAAAAAAATTAATAGACCGACCTTTATATATCCCACAAACATCCACTAAAGCAGACAGAACAGGAAGAAAGGGTGTAGGATCTGGAAAATCCTTCTGTGACAACTCAGTATTTTCTAAGGACTGAGAAACCTCAATGTTCTCCCAGTGAAAACACTGGCACATTCTAGCAATAGCCTCAGAAAAACAGAAACCTCCACAGGGAGAATTATAAATCTAAGCTCATTGTGAGAGATGGTGGAGGAAGACAGAATTATCTGTGTACTCCTGTTATACCATAAAATAAACCTCGGACAGAGTGTAACTCTCCTTTTTAAAGTCTAAGATACTATTTCAGTTATTTGTTTCAGAGATCTGTTCTCTTGCCCTTCCATATTCTTTTGATGGTACCAATTTTATTTTATCAAGAGGCTCACCTGAATCTCTGAATCTAGTACTCTGGAGCCCTTGTCTGACAGAGAAAATGTAATGTCCCTCATTTCGCTTTGATGTTGAGATACTACTGTTTTAATTTCTTCATAATGAGTAGTGTTTGAGTGACTTTAAGTGTCTGGATTACTTGTGTTAAGTCCAAAATTGGTGGAGTGGTGAGTGAATTAAAATCCTGTTTTGTTAACTCACTGATGCCAAAGCTTTACCACTAGCACTGTTGGAGTCTGAAGCCTAATCCACTGAGATCTACTAGGGCTTTTCAAGGCTTCATATCTATTTTTAACAGGTAAGCCTTCAAATTACTTGAAGGAAGCCTAGAATTTTTATTCTAAGTATGAGGGAGCATTGCATGAAGAGTTAGTACTCACAGGTTCATGTGAAGCTCAGTGAAGAAAGGTGTTTTTTTTTTCTGTCAAAAAATAACTTCCAGAGAAGTCAAGTGAGATGCTCTGAAGTGAAACTGCTTACAGTGTGGTGGGTATTCTGGATCTGGGAGCAAGAGAAGTATCACTTAACTCCAGAACAAAAAGCACTGGAATGCCAACAACGTACGCAGATGGCTGGTGATCCAAATCTTGGGAAGGTCATTTTCTTTACTCAATCAGTTCACATTTCAATTTTTTACATTTTCTCAGCATCCTTTTAAATATGCAAAGAATTTTGCTTTCAGTAGAGACAGAAGAAGGCAAAGTCATCTCACCTCCCTTAGATTTCCTTAAAGTAGTGTGGCTAATAGGGAGAAAAAGGTAACCTGAGCAGAATTTCCCTGGGAGTGGCTAGATGAATCCAGTGGGGGTAGGATAACATACATAGTGGAATCCACTATCTGTTCTTGCAAGAAAAACAGATGGCTCCATATTTCACATTTTTGTCAATAGTGAATTTTCCTGAATAACTCCGGTATTTCTCTTTAATCTTGTGTTTTTTTTCTGGATACTTAGATACAGCTACTGACTGACAAGAAAAAGAAGCAAAAGTAAAATCATGCCCATGAAAAGTAGGCATTGAAGATGAGCATCTTTAAGGATGATCGGATGGGCACAAGAGATGTTGTTGATAACTTTCTCATTAGACATCATTAATCATTAACTAATTTGAAGAGTATATGCTCAATATGAAGCCGAAACTCTTGAGTCCATGCCTAGGTGGCATGTCAGCACTACACTGCGAAGTTCTTGATGGGACTGTTTACTTCAGCTGAAAAGAAAGAACTGAAGTGAGAATGTGAACTGCTGCCCTTTAAAGCTGGGCTGCCTTCTTGAGATTATAATCTTACATGCTGGGGAACATTCAAATGATAAAGAATATAGTGTAGGGATGGTATACTTTTCTGGCAGATATCCACTATATGTTTTGAATCCTGAATCAATGATATCTCTGACATATACCATGATTTTTTTGTTTTGGATTCACTGATTTGGTGTAAAATGCCATATTCTCTGGAATTTCTTGCTTTACACCCACATTCAAAAATTTTACTTAACTTTCTAGGGAAAAGGTAGATTTAAAGTTAAAATTAAGACAGATTCATTGTAATGTATGAAACTAACACACTGGATACATGCAAACATCATCAGTATTCATGAAAAAAGAAAGCAAAATTAATTGAAGAATTTAGTCAATCTGTGCACCATCAGTTTGTCTTGAATTCAATTCTAATTCAATATAACTGTCAGGATTTCTAAACACTATGCCCCGTGGAACAGGGCTGGTATGTAGTAGAACTGTACATCAAAGCCCTGAAAAACTCAAAAAGAGTACACTTTTACCTAACTGTGTACCACAGTGCTCTATGCATGATGTACAAATGCAAATATCCCCGTCCAGGATCATACATGATTCAGAAACACTACACCAAATGAAAACATGCCAGTGGAGGTAGTGTATGGCACTGGTACCTCATACAGAGAGAAAGGGTAGTGCTTCTGACCTTACTAGTACCCCTTTCCTTCTGATGTGTCAAAAAAATCCCCCTTTACACGTCAGAAAAGCCCTATAGTAACAAAGTTACTCTTCATGCTGACAAACCTACTACCATAACTACACATGACCCTACTTCTCAGCATCCTCCAGTTATGCTATCAAGCTCCAGCAAATGGGAGCTTGCACAGTGAAAAATCCTTTTATTACTATAACATGGTAATAACTATAGCTCTGCTAGCGTGGCAAAAGATGGAAACAGTTTTATAAATTATCGTGTGGCATCACAGCTGAGAACAGTACAGCAGAGGACAGCTATGTAGCAAACACAATGTCACATACTTTATTCTGTAGGTGTTCCCTTCTGTGCTGTGCAGCAAGTGCATGCCACGCACTGATTTCCAAATACGTAGCATCAGTGTGTATAGTGAACCACATGCACCTGTGCACCATTCAAAGACCAAGTGAGCTTTCTGTAACCACCTAGCTTTACTGAGATCCATGTTTCCGAACTGTGGTAAAGACAGATAGCATACTAAAGACACTGTGGGGAATGCCTTCATGCAACTGAGCATTATGTTTATGAACCTCACAGTCCATTTTCAATGTATTTCCAAGTAACACATAGGGCTCTATTTGTTTTACACATCTATATACAATTCCTCTTATTCAGTTTCTATCAATGTATTTCTTGTTTGATATTCTGCTAATCAAAATTGAAATGAATGAAAACAGTTGAATTTCTTAACTAACCTGAGATGAAAATGTCATCTTGTGTTCATTCTCCGTCTGCTTTACATTAATTTTTTCTCTCAAGGTGTTGAGGACAACCTCAATTACACCAGGGGAACATCTGGAAATTTTCTGAATTATATCATCAGGAATGCTGAAATTCAGTTTCTTAAAAACTTTCCTGTAATATACAAAATAAGTTCATTGTGCTCCATTATTCATTAGATACACACACACACACACACACACACACACACACACACACACACACACACACACACACACACACACACACACACACACACACACACTGTGAACTTTTGAATATTTACAGTTTCTTGTAGGAAACATCTCCTGCTACCAAATGGGAGTATTTTATGACAAACCTTTGCAAAGGTTCTGCCAGCTCTGTGGCATACAGAGATAAGGGCCTAGCTACACCACAGACAACCTGAGTTCAATTAGCGGCTCAAGTGCCTGTAGATGCTGGCCAGAGAGAATGGGATTGAGCAGCTGCTGCCAGCTAACCCATCCTGGGAGAAGGAGGAATGTCAGGTGAGGGCCATCATTAGGTGATAACCCACTGGAGTTCGGCCTGGCCAAGCCCATGCTGTCATAGTGCATGAAACATAAGAAAGCTGAGGGGAGCATGGAATGTGCAGGAACACTACTCTAGGGTGACAGTGATTGCAGACTCGAAGGAGCTGCCAAGAAGGATGTGGGTGCTCTCATAGGAAGAAGGTAGGCCACTTCACCCACGACCAGCAAGCTACCCCACTCCCTACTATCTGACTCTCACCAGAAAATGAAGGCCTGATTGAGGTTTGAAGACAGGAATGGAAGACTTGGGCAGTAACGCTCTGATCTCACTTAACAATGCCCAGCTTTCATCCACTCAGAATGAATGGACTGATATTGCGAAGGTAGACAAGTCATCGGCTGATATTCTGAGGAGAAAAATCTTTGTAAAGTTCCAGCTGATAAACTTAATTTTTAAGCCATTTTCCGCAAAAAAACTACATAAAGTGGGAATATTTTCAATTAAATTTTATTTTTAGAGAACACCCAGTGTAAAAGTTCCACAGAGCACAACTGTGTGAGGTACTTACCATAACAGGTAATCCTTAAATGAGTCATATAATTTAATGAAGGCTCACTATGTGATTATTAAATAATCTTGGCTGTCTCCAATGGCAGCTTCTGATTCACATGTCACTTTAGCTCCTCCCTACAACCAGCTAACTCAAAGATGAGTATAACTAAATGGAGAGTGTGGAAGGTCTCTCTCCCTTGTAGGGAATATATAGGCGTAAAACCCCGACAGGAGAAAAAAATAAAAGTACAGTTGTGTAAATAAACATACCATAACAGTAGATGTTTGAATGATCACTGCTGCAGTAGCCTTAGGTATATGGGTTATATCCTGACAAGGATAAAACAGCAGCTCTGCTTCCAAAGCTTCAGGGCACCTTCCAGTCATCCAAACTGTTAGGCTGCTCGAGATGCGCTGACTAAAAGACAACTTTCCTGCCAACAGAGAGAGGGAGGCTGAGCCCTAAAAGCACAATGCTAGGAAGAGCAAAAAATAAACAACTACACCCTGGCATAAAAAGCACATAAAAAAACAAGGGGATAGAGGGAGAGAAACTGCAGCAGTTATTCGAATATCTACGTTATGGTATGTTTATTTACACCACTGTACTATGTTCATTGTATTGATCATTTCAACAGTAGCCTTAGCAATATGGGTAAATTATCCTATCTAACTACATTTAAAAGGTGGAAGGGGAATAGTCCTGAGAATAGTCCTAGCAAAACTGATCTGGACCTAGAAAAGGAATAAAGCTTATACAGCTTTGTAAAAGTATGTATACAGAACCAAGAAGAAGCTACTAAAATACTTCTAGAATCCAACATGTTCCAAAAAGAAATATATGAAGCCAGGGCACTGGTAGAGTGAGCTTTGACCTTGCCTGTAACAGTTTTATTATGGTAAATATAGAAAAAGTTAACAGCCTTAAACAGCCATTTGGAAACAGTCTGGTTTGACACAGGTTGTCCCTTCTTCTTACCTTTGCAATAAATGAACAATTGATCCGAAGATCTGAAAGATTTTGATCTGTCAAGATAATACCCGAGTTATCTGTGGGCATCCAAGGTACGATGTATCCTTTCTCTCTCATTTTTAGATTCAGGAAAAAACAGGGAGATAGATAGTTTGGCTTAAGGTAAACTTGGATACCACTTTAGACATAAAAGTAGGATTAGTTCTCAAAGAAAAACTGTCCCTATGGAAACTGAAATAGGGTTAGTTCACCATAAGAGCTTGTAAATCACTTAATCTTTTTGCAGAAGTCAGAGCAATCATTAAAACAGTTTTCAACGTTAGGAACCTCAATTCAGCCTGTTGAGCTGGTTCAAATGGAGCAAGTCTTAGCTTCTCTAACACAAAATTAAGATCCCAAGGAGGCGCCACCAGTTTATTTAGTGGCTTCTTATGAAAACGCCTTTCAAGAATATTTTGACATGAAACTGCATAGAAAGAGGAGGATCCATGGACAGAAGTGCTGAAATGGCCAATAAATGAAGCTTGATACAGAAGTAAGAAAAGCTACAGGATAATAACTCACACAAATACTGTACAAATCAGAGAACAACTAACTCTGAATGGGTGCTGATTATGTTGTTAGTAGCAACTAGAAAACCTTTTCCATTTACTGATATATGATTTTCTAGCAGCAGACTTTCTTGCTGCACATCCTCAGTAAACAGGTGCCTATAAGGAATTAAAACCCCATCACCTAGGCAGTCAATTGAAGTTGATTGATGTCAGAGTGGATCAAACACCCCTGTTCTTCTGTGAGTAGATCCAGTTTGTGAGGAAGCTTGTGCTAATTGCTCCTAGCCATTTCCAAAAGAAGAGACAATCATGGTTGCCTGAGCTGGAAGGGAGTCACACAATGATCATGGGGGATACCTTCTGAATCTTCAGAAGTACCCTGGATATTAGTGAAAAGGATTGAAAAGCATACAGGAACATTCCTGTCCGAGAAAAAGAAAAGACACCGGTCTTCCAGGCATTCTTGCATGGAGTCCTGAAACAGAAACTTGCCAGTTGAATGTTCAGATAGGAGGCAAAGAGGTCTGCTTGAGGAACTTCCCACAAAAGGATTAAATCTTGGAAGACCCCCTGATCTACTTTCTATTCATGAGGGTCTGCCCTGGTCCTACTCGGTTTGTCTGTCACACAGTTTTGCTCTGATAGAATGTAGGATGCCTGTAGAGTGAGATTTTGCTGTAAGGCTATATCCCAAGCTAACATAGCTAGTTTGCAAAGTGGGTATGTTCCTGGTTCTCCCTTGCTTGTTGATGTACTACATGACTTTGGTGTTGTCTGTAATCGCTTAAGAGGTCCCAGGTAACAAAGACAATTCAGGGAGTTGAGTGATCAGGGCAAACATCTCATTTATATTTATGTGTTTGCATCTGTCCTTGGTGTCCCACACCCCCTATACTTTTACCCTCCTGAAACGGCTCCCCAAGCAAAGTCTGAGACATTTGTGGTTGCTGACCACTTTGGAGCAGGGAGGCAGAAGGAGAGACCTGGATTTAAGGATATATGTTCTCTTCACCAAGTGATTTCTCTTATGAGAAACCCCAGCACCGGGATATGAAAAGATAAACAGGGTTGTTGCTGGTACCAAAGATATTTCTGATACCACATTATCTTTTCATGTGGAGTCTTACCAAGTGTATTATGAGAATCATAATCATATGAGAATCACAGATGCCACAAGACCCAAAATCCTGAGGTATTTCCTCCCAGTGACCAAAGTCTGAGTGGAAAACCTTAGAAATAGATTTAGATATAAATCTATTTTTCTTGTAGCAGAAAAGCTCTTTGAATTGAGATGTCAGACATTGCAGAAACACACTCCTGTGTGAAGAAATCAAGAAAGAATTTTCTCCCGGAATTCCAGCTTGTGTAAGGGATCTCTCACCCAAGAGAAAGATTCCTGCCACTTTGAAAAAGACTCTGCAAAGATAAGCAAATCATCCAAATACGTAAAAATGTAGATACCCTTTAGCCTGCAATGAGCTATAACTGGAGCTAGACATTTTGTGAACACCCCTGGTGCAGTGGATAGTCTAAAGGGTAAAGCAGAGAAGTGATAATGTGATCCAGACACAAAAAAACTTAAGAAACATCTGAAATCTGGATGAATAGAGACATGTTGATAAGTCTACTGTTACCAGGAATCTTGAAATAGGAAGATGTTAATGGGTTGTGAAGTGACATCATTCTGCATGATCACAAACATATTTAAGAAAGAAAGCTCAAGAACTGGTCTCCAAGCATTTTCTTTCTTTGCCACTTGGAACATCCCTGAATAAAAGTCCTTCCCCACCTGGGAAAGAAGAACTAGTTCTATCACTCCTTGGAACAGCATGTGATGAAGAAATGATGGAAACAAAAGAGTCTGATCTACCATTTTTTATTAAATGTCTGTTTACCTGTATTTTCTTGAGACTGTTTATTTTGCTTTTTGCTAAAAACAGATGAGGAGATAGAAAATCCCTTGGAAAATTTGAAAAAGGAGGGCTGAAAAATCCTAGACATTCCTGGATCAGTTTGTCCCTTTCATCACACTTTTTGATCACCTCTGCAGCAGAGGGGACAAACACTAAATTTCTATCCAAGGGTGAATTTAAAATCTCATTTTCAACACTATCCTGAAGGTTCTGAGAATGTAGCTAGCAAACCTCTTCAAAAACTGTGTCATGGGCCACATCCCTGGAAGAATTATCAACTGAGACATACATACACTGTAAGGGATGAGTAGTGACCTGTGCAATAATAGACACTAAGTAAATGAAAGTATTTTTTCCTCACAAGAAGAAACTGCAGATAAAATGTTCCTCATACTTTCACAATTCTTCAGAGCAAACTTTAACATATGAGCCTGAAAATTCAAAATTCTGACAATCAAAGTTGCAGAAGTATATATTTTTTCCATGCCTATAAATCATTTTCTCATCCTTATCAAAGAGATTAGGATTGGAATTGACTAGGTGCTTAGCAGCAGTGGGATTAAACTACAGATATAGCTGCTGGATCAGGTTTGGGAGCAATGTATAAAAATTTAAAAGATTTAAGAACTTTATACATTCTATTTGCCTTTTTGGGGACAGCTGGCTGACTAACTGGATAATTGCAGGCAGTAATATATACATCCCCTAAAGCAGATAGAACAGAATGGATGTAGGTTCTGGAAAATCCTTCTGTAACAATTTGCAGTATTTTCTGAGGGAATGAGAAACCTTAGTGTTCTCCCACTGAAAACTCTTGTACATTCTAGTAATAGTCTCAGAGAAAGATAAACCCCCATAGGGACAATTAAAAACTTCTCTGAGTCTGAATCATAAATCTGAGGAAGAAACCCTATGCCCATCCTTGCATATTCCTTTTCAGATTCAGAATCTTGAAAATCTTTCAGAAAAAATGAAGAGAAAATTCTAACCAAGCTAGAATTTCCACTGAGTGACCCCTCAAACCTCTTGTATTAGAGGCACATGGGCTATATGCAAATGACCTTTACGAACATCAGGTGTTTTAGCTATATGGCAATTCTGAATGCCTATAACTTTTTTCTTTTTAAGTGATTTAATGGACACATTCAGGCCAATAAAGCCAAACCTCACTAGCTGTGGACATGCATGTTTCAGCCTTGTTATGGCCTCATCAGCACAGCACAAGTGGACTGTTTGACTAAACATTAGAAACACATGGCTGTTATAACCAGCTGATGTCCATTACCATTAGGGTGTCTGCAAAATATCCCACCTAACAAACTAAAACAATGAGTGAAAAGGTCACACAGAAAAATCAATCAGTAAAAACCAAGAGAAAATTCTAACCAAGCTAGAATTTCCACTGAGTTACCCCTCAAACCTCTTATATTAGAGGCACACGGGCTACAAGCAAACAACCTTTATGAACATCAGTTGTTTCAGCTGTATGGTGATTCTGAATGCCCATTACTTTTTTCTTTTCATTTAATGGACAAATTCATGAAGCTTGAAACAAGGTATCCCTCTTTCTTTTACCAGAAACTACTTTAGAAAAAGGATCAATAGTCTGAATTAAACCATCAGACAGGCCCAGTAAACTATTTTTATTCAAAGAAATGTGGGAAGGACTAGATACATTCTTGGTCTTCTGTTTCATTTTGACAGGAAACATTGGGGCAACCATATTACTAATAGCAGCAGCAGCTTCCCCACTGGTGGATACAGCATTCTGGCACAACTGGGGAACCTTCCCTCTTCCCTCTCCTTCCCAGGCTGAACAAGTGTTGCTCTCCATTACCCAGTGAGGGGACCCAAACAGCTGTAGAGGATGTGGCTAACCCTGGTCCATACTAGCTGTAGGTGCTACACTACATAGCTCTGAGATAAAAGATGAGTGGTTTGAGGTAGAACAAATGACCACAGCAGAGTCACCCACCTGTGGCTGAGGCAAACCGCTAGCCTGTTGAGATGGCAAAGGCTGTTTGTTTCCTTAAATTTTATTTTTGTGGCTGAAAGAAAGACAGCCCATGGAACTGGTAGTCTGTTTCATGGTCTAGCTGAAAATGATGCCTCTTTCCAGGGTAAGACAAGCAGCAAATGTCAGTAAACACTAAAATTCTATGATTGTTACTTTTTTGATAGAAAAATGTAGTAAAAAGGAAATTAAAACTTTTTGCCAACCCCCACAAAAATAAAATAATCACAATTTCTCCACAAAAAACATATTTTCAGTTACGTTAGACCACTTTTAAACTGACAGGAAAAACAAGTGCTCTGTTTAAAAATACGTTACAGTCTCATGACAGTCTGTTAAAATAGAATACTCCTAGTTGTAAACTAACTTTTCTTAAGAGGAACGTGATAAAACAGCAATACAAATAAGAAAACAGAAGTTTTTCTTCCCCCAAAAGGAATTTATGTGCCCAGAAAAGAACAGCAAAAGCCAAACATCAATCTTCGAAAGCCTCAGAGGAGCATACATTTTGGCAGCAGTAAAGCTCAGAAGGGCTTTGCACTAAAACTTGTCTTTTTGTCAGCTCAAATCAAGCTACCTGACTGGGCTTCTGGAAAGTGCCTTGAAGCCTTGAAAACTGTCCGTCTGTTATATCCTTGGCAGGATATAACTCATATAGCTAAGGCAATTGCAGCAGTGATCAATGCATTGAACATTATCCTCTCACTGCCATCTATAACCCTGATGAATGATCTTCAGAACCCATTTGCCTGAAACTTTTTCCAAAGAGAAAATGGAGATTCAGACTTCCTAAAACGGAAAAGGACTACTATGGTTGGAGGGAGGAAAAAAGTCCCTTAAATAGTCAGAAAAACTACTTGGACTACCCTTGGCTTTTGGGGTTCCTGAATTCTTTTTGGAATACCTTTGCCATTATGCCAAATTAGATGAGGGGTTACAGAATTCATTAGAAAATTAGAAAAAGGATGGGAGAAAATTTTAGAGATTCCTTGATTTAACTTACTTCTTCCATCACACTTTTTCATCAATTTTGCAGTAAAGGGATCACAAAGTGAATCTCTATCTAAAAGAGAAAATAAAATCTCATTATTCACATCCTCTTAGGAAGTTCTGAAAATGCAGCCAGGCAAACCTCCTCAAAAACGGTACCAGAGGCCATAGCCTTGGAAGAATTATCAAATGAGTCATACACAAACTGTAAACAAAGAGCAGTGACTAGCACAATAGAAGAAACTAAGTAATTTAAGGCAGATATTTGCTCACAAGAGAAAACAGCCAGGGGCGGCCCGTGCTACTGGACTGCTGGACTGCAGCCCCCTCAACTGTAAAATAAAGAAAAAATAAAGAAATAAAAAGAAAAAAAATTAAACAAAATCATGGACTTTCGCGCATGCGCACTAGTCCAGACTGCTACTGAGACAGTCTGGAGCATGCGCAGATTGTCTCAGCAGCAGTCCTGACTGGGAAACATGAAGAACAGAGCTCCCAGAAGTCTATGCAGTTTTAAACTGCATAGACTGTCCTGGAACTCGCTGGGAAAACACATCAGGGTCATTGCTGCAGTCTCGTCGGGGGAAGATCTCACGAGGGCGGGGTGGGGTCTGGTGTGGATTTGCGTAGCTTACTCGGACAGGGATTTATGGTGGTTTGCTACAGGCATTTGGATTTATGGTGGTTTGCAACAAGGTGTGTGTGTGTGTGTGTGTGTTTGTGTGAATGCCCCAGGTGCATTTATGGTGGTTTGCAACAAGGTGTGTGTGTGTGTGTGTGTGTGTGTGTGTGTGTGTGTGTGTGTGTGTGTGTGTGTGTGTGTGTGTGTGTGTGTGTGTTTGTGTGAATGCCCCAGGTGCAATATACTGGTGGTTAGACTCATGGTGGTGTGGTAGGGAATACCTCAGGCTTGAACCCTGTACCTTGTATGCAGGTGTTAAAGGCCTGAATTCCCTACCCACCACCATTTGTAAAAAAATTGCAGATTTTTTCCTCATATTTGATCTGATCTGTTCCTCATAATATCTGTGGTTTGTAAATGCTGCAATGCTTGATATTTGATGGTGCAGTGGTAGCATTGTTGCCTCACAGCTGCAGGTTCTCAGGTTTGATCCTTGGTTAGGGTGCTGTCTTTGTGGGGTTTGTATCTTCTCTCTGTGTTTGTGTGGGTTTGCTTTTGTGTCCTCCCATGTTACAAAGACATGTCTGCATTCTTTCTTTCTGGGCCTCTGCTGGAAATTGTTTTTTTGTTCCAAGTCAGACTGTCCTGATTAACAAATGCTAAATAAAATTGACAGGCATTTGAATTTCAGACTTCAGGTTTCTGAATGTTTAATTCCTTACATATTTGATGGTGCAATGGCAGTATTGTTGCCTCACAGCTATAGGCTTTCTGGTTTGATTCTTGGCTGAGGTGCCTTCTGTGTGGAGTCTGCATCTTATCCCTGTGTTTGTGTGGATTTGCTCTGGTGTCCTGCCATTTTACAAAGACATGTGTCTACAGTATTTCTCCCTGGGCCTCTGCTGAAAATTGTTTTTGTTCCGTCAGAAGTAAAATTGACAGGCATTTGAATTTCAGACTTCATATTCTTCAGAAAATACATAGTAAAACAACTTTTTATTCTAGCAATAAATATACAGTAACACAACCTTTTATTATAGCAATTTTCTAAGTTTATAAGATGACTATTTGAAATTTGTCCTTATTTTTGGGACTGTATTACCCTGTTATTGGCTTTGTCCAGGTTTTTTGTGCTAAGGTTGACAGCTATGGCAAGAACTGAATTCATTGAATATGTTTGAGGGCTGTATTCCCTCATTACTGGGTTAGTCCAGGTGTTTTGTGCTAAGAGGTTGACAGCTATGGTGAGAACTGAATTCATTAAATGATAGCCATTTAAGTTTCAGTCTTCCTCTCTTTCACAAAGCAGCTGATATGGCGTAGTGGTATGTTGATCTGACTGTTTTGCACAGGGACCTTGGCAGTAAAATGTATGGTGGTAACACAGCATTTATCTTTCACAAAGCAGGTGATTTGGCATAGTGGTATGTTGTTCTGACTCTTTTGCACAGGGACCTTGGCAGTAAAATGTATGGTGGTAACACATCATTTTATTCTAGCAGCTTTCCAAGATTATACAAGCAATGTTTAATGTGTCCCTGGTTTTTGCCCTTTTGACCCACCCCAATAAATTTGGCTTTTTCCAGATTTCTTGTGCTGCGAAGTTGAGATGCAGTTGTGTATTGAGTAGATTTTACAAGGAGCTGAGAGCTGCAGGGGAAGAAAAGTTTAGTGCTAATTATGCTAAGACAGCTCGCATTGCTAATAGCACAACAGGTTGTGTACTTGCTTTTGATGCAGAAGGTTGTTGGTTCTACTCCCATAAGGGGTGTATGCTGCCGTACTGAAAGTTAAGATACTAACTATGAGCCTGTTATCAGTTTGCCATCCATTTCCTATTGCAATATTACTAGCTTATTTTTAATGTAATTTAGGCAATTTATTCCTCAGGGGCATCAGACACTTTATTTTTCGATGAAACCATGAAATATAAAGGTGATTGCTAGCAGCAAACTCTTCATTACAGATTTATTTAATGTGGAATTATTTAGATGACTTTTTTACTTCTTAAGAGATTGTGCATATTTACTGATAATGGTGGACTGTAGAATTGTGCATATTTACTGAGAATAGTGGACTGCAGAAGTTTGAGTAGACTTTTATGATGGAAATGTTCTGAATTGGGCAGTTTTGTCATTGGTGCATGCATTTTGTTTCATTGTTTACTGGAAAAATGTTCAAAGTAATAGGAAGGTGTATCAAAAAGCACATGTATGTTTCATATACAAGGGGCCTATGATTTGAAAACAGCCCAGAATTAATCTTTATATGCCACGGGTAAAATGTATTTTCTTTGAATGTGGTTTCAATGTTGTTTCAATGAATGTGAGTTTCAATGGCAGAGAAGTTTTAATGCCAAATTTGTTTAGCAGATGTCTTAGTGTTTGTGCTGTAAAATGCAAAATAAAACTTTCAAATGAAGTTCAAATCATCATAGAAGTAAATCAGCATGTACATTAGTGCTTATGGTAAATGGAGTGAAATAGCCAAGTAATGGATCATTGGAATGGCTGCAGGGGGAGGCTCCATTTGACCATGGTTTTGTGAGGGGGAAGGGTGGCAAACTTAGGCAGCCCCAGCTGAACCATACTTCCCAACTGTCCAGATTTTCAAAGAATGAATAGATTTTTTGCTTCTTATTTTTGGTTTGTTCCTCATAAAATTTGTGGTTTTCTGGTAAATCATTTAGGAATTAAGTCACTAAATAATGACACACTGAGTTTCAGACTTCATAACCTTCAGAAAATGCATGCTAAAGTAAGACCTGTTCTATCAACTGTCTCAGTTTATACAAGAGCAATGTTTGCCTTGTCCAGATTTATTGCATTAACAGGTTGCGAGGTACATACAAATAAATTGGTTTATAGAATTAGGCATAGCCAAACCTCTCAACTGTCCCTGATTTTGGCTCAAAATGCTGCTCTTCCCCTAATGATCCCTCCGCAAAATAGCAATTTTGGAAGAAAACATGGAGGGTTTATAATTAAGAAATAACTGTAATAATCAGTTAGATTACTTTTATTTTAGAAATGCATGTAGATTCTTTTATTTTGTCAGCTGCTCAAGTTAGCAGTACTAATATTAAAGTATCCCTTCTTTGACAGGTTTCCAGCTGTATTGTGTTGCTATTTTATATTTTTACATCACATTTTTGGTCCATTTTTCATAAAATTGTGTTTTTTTGGCAAATTAGTGACAAATCATTAAAGACTGAAGTTAGAAAATAATGACACACATTTGAGTTTCAGATTTCATACCATTCAGAAAATCCATACTAATGCAAGACCTCTATTATCTTTCTAAGTTTATAAGAGCAATATTTTAAAAATTGTCCTTATTTTTGTGTCTTTGTCCCATTTCTTTGTATGGCTTTGTCCAGGTTTCTTGCTCTGAGGTTGAGAGGTATGGCAAATGTGTCAGGGCCATCACAAGTCAGCCAGAGACATTTCAAACTGTGACATACTTGTTGCACCCCACTCCCCCATGTAGTGACTCTGGATGTGTCGAAGCAAGGCAAGGAGTAATTATGCAGTGTAAATGTGCAGAGTATCCCCCCCATCCAAGGTAGACACAAGTACTAAAGTGGCTTTTCATCCGTTCTTGATTTTTACAGAAAGGTCTGGTTTCTGTCATATTTTTTGAAATGTTGATTTATGCTTATTACTCAAAGTGCCTGTTGCTCTGTGTTTAAGTAGCAATACTTTAATGACCATTAGGTAAGCTTGGCTGAGATTGCAAGATGCAAGTAAGCTTTAATAAGCATACTGTTAAAGAATTGCCAACATTGAAAGCCTTTCTGTTGCCATGTAGAGAATACTTAACTAGATAATGTATAAGCCTTGGGTACTGAAATGCATATGCCAGTATTTGTAATAAAGGACAGGATTACATTATTTTAAGAGTCTCATTACACTTGGAGACTTCCAGTCATCTCTGCAGGCTTTACCCGAAAACAGAATGCCAATCGCGTGGTCTATAACCTGTACAGTAATCCTTTTAGTGTGGTCCATAACCTATACAGTAATCCTTTTAAGCAATGTATCTTGAGCTTATTTCTTGTTTGCCTTTCATTTTTTACTTTGATCATATTTTCCCCATGAAACAAGTAGATGTCAGGCAGCAGGTCCTTTTTTGGATAAGGAACATTTTTACAAGTGGGGGCATCAGAGATTTCTACTTTCAGCATGTTACTTGGTACTTTAATAAAGCTGAATATAAATTATAATTAGAACTGCAGTGCAAGAAATGGTTTGAGTTGAGTGCTGCTTGTTTTTCTTATACTTGATTTTGACTGGCATTCCATTAATGTATTTAAAAAAAAGTAATTTATTTTTTCATGCCTCACAACCTTTTTTGTTTCCATCTAAATATTAAGCTGTCATGCAGCCAATGCATTGAAATATTTTTATTCTTCTACACTTCATTTTGTCTTGATTGGACTCTCATAATGACGGTTTGGCAACCAGGGCAGTATATTTAGTTTTTGTGGTTTTGAGCATAGCTCCTCCCCTTTCTAGTTGGCTGCACCCCTTCCCATTGACCCCACCCATTCATCTGTCTCCTGCAGCCCCCCTTTGATTTGAAGTCACCAGCCGCCACTGGAAACAGCAGACCAGACATTCCTCATACTTTCACAATTAGTCAAAATAAGAATTACACTGTGAGCTTTACAATTCAAAATTCTAAAAACCAAAGTTACAGAAGTAAGTACTATTTTCCTGTACCCATCAATAATCTTCACAACCTTTTCATAAAGAGTAGGAAAGGGATTAACTGTTTATCAGCAGGAGGAATAACTAATGCTGTAGTTGCTGGGTCAGGTTTGGGAAGAGTGCATAAAAGCTTTTAAAAGACTGAGGAACTTTATACATTCTGTCTGCCTATTTAGGGACTAAAGACTGGCTATCAAGAAAAATACAGGCAGAGACACACACGTCTTCCAAAACTGACAGAACTGGAGGAAATGGTGAATGTTCAGGAAATTCCATGTGTAGCAGATTATAATTTTCTAATGGACTGAGAAATCTCAGTATACTTCCACTGGAAACATTAGCACATTCTGGAAATAGTCTCAAAGAGAGAGGAACCTCAGAGTAAGAATCATAGACTGAGCTCTCCTCTGAGTTTGAATCAGAAAATTGAGGATACAACCTGTATCTGTCTCTTTATTTGCCTGTCCAGAATCTTGAATCTCTTCAGAAAAGGAGGTATTTTCCTATCTTTTACAAGAAATCAATATATAAAAAGGATCAAAAGCCTTAATAAAACCCTGAATCAGATCCAGTGAGCTACTCCTGTCTAAGGAAATTTGAAGAGGAGGAGATAGATGTTTAGTTTTCTGTTTCTATTTGACAGAACACATGAACATGGGTCCAACAGTGTTACACATGGCAGCAGTAGCTTGCCCAGGAATGAGCACAACACTCTGACAGAACAGGGAAATCTTCCATGTTCCTTCTTCCAGGGCCAACAAGAGTGTCTCTCCCTTGCACACTGATAGGCCCCCAATGGCTGCAGAGGACATGGCTAGTCCCCGGTCCATAGTGGTTGTATGTGCTACACCAGAGGAATCCAGGAAAAAAGATGAGTGGTCTGAGGTGCAACAAATGACTACAGCAGAGTAACCCACCTGCTGCTGACGCAAACTGCTAGCCTTCTGTGGTGGTAAAGGTTGTTTGCCTTTTTGTGGCTGGAAGAAAAATAAATGACTTCAGGACCAACTGTTATGTTTCATTGTCAAGCCGAAAATGGTGCTTCTTTCCCGAGAAAAACAAGCAGCAAAAGTTTTTTTTTTTTTTTTTTGTGGATGGAAAAAAGAAGAAATGACCTCGGGACCAACTGTTATGTTTCATTGTCAAGCTGAAAATGGTGCTTCTTTCCCATGGAAAACAAGCAGCAAAAGGTTGTGAAAACTACCAGTCTACAAAAGTTACTTTTTAAACAGAATACTTTAAACATTACAATTACTTGAACATATTCTTAACTTATTAAAGAGACACACACACACACACACACACACACACACACACACACACACACACACACACACACAAACACAAACATATACTATATCAAAATATACTGAATATACAAAACAGCAAATCTCAAAAAATTAAACACAAAAGAGCAAATGCACAAAACATTGAACACTGCTAAGATTTAATAAAAAAAAAAACACTACTAAGGGTGAAGCAAAAAACTTTGAATACATCATTAAACCCCAGCCACTAAGCTCACAACAGTCACTGTCTGTATAGTTGTACCATTAGAGAAATGTTTTTTAGTAACATAATGTGTAGAGTTGGGGTTAGTATCAGAAGTAGGGTTACAGTTACTCTCCCCGCTCCACCTTAATCATGTATTATATAACAAATAAATAAATAAATAAAATGCAGCCATAAAAATGGTAGTCATAAAATACCATAACCCGGTGTAAAATGGCAGTTTGACAGACCTCTTAAAACTAAGAATGGTGGAAAACTCCTTCGCTCTTTGAAGAAGAAGGTTCTAGAGGTGTGGTGCTTGATGACAGCAACAATAAGAAGCCTCCAGGTGCACTCTAGGAATCCCCACACTTTGCACGTTAAGGAGGAATGCAAAATATTAATGCAGGGTTAGGGACTAGAAGATTCTTCAGAGAAATAAGACCCACATCATGACGGGCTAAATACACTATCCTTTAAGGCTAAATGTCCTAATACTTAAACTTTTAAAATGCAGAAATGAAGTATCTGTAAGTAATCAGGCTATTGTCTTCTGCAACAGCTGCGAGTAGTCCAATTCAGTGGTAAAATGCTCCAAGTGTAAGAAGTTGCAGTAGTCCGGTAATGAAAACATCAGAGCATACGCAATCAGTGAAACATCCTGGGGGAAGAGAAGGTACTTGATATGGGCAATGTTCGTCAAGTATAAACAAGGAGACTTGAAAACAATCTAGTCCATGACTATCAAAATGTCACCCAAGAACTGCACCATCAGTCTTCACCGTGTGCACAAATTCCAGCTTTGTCATCACCATTACCGATGTAGGTTTTAAAGCTGTACAGTTGGATTTCCTTAAGGTAGCATGAGTGCCTTGGCCATTTTTTACACTTGTTGAGTCACAGAAGAGTATCAGACATCTGGTTCTGGATATCTTCCAAGTCATCACTGAGGGAGTACATTGCAGATGTTTTTCCTCAAGTAGGGAGAAGAAAAGTTGCATACTAACCTGTAAAACAGTGATAGTGAAGACCTCTAGCTAACGAGTTCTACCAATAGAAATATGTCTATGGAGAACAATAAAGGATGCAGAATGGAACCCAATATAAGAAAGACTGGGGGACGTGGTAACACCACACACCATTCATTGGGGTAGGAGATAAACCAATCAAGAACAGCAGCTCAAACCACACACTAAGTCTACAGGTTTTCCATCATATGACATGCTAAGGGAAGATCAAGAATAACCAAGAGTGAATAGAATGTTTACCTCTCTTGACTGTGTCATTCATGACCAAAGTAGAAGCCATTTCAGTACTATGACCAGTGAGAATCCAAACTAGACTGGATTATAAATTCAACACTCCAACAGAAAAGAATCAAGCTGTGAATATACAACCTTCTCAATCATCTTAGAGACACAACAGTAATTATCGATATCATTAAGTTCAAAAAAAGGCTTCTCAAGACAGGGTTTCCAAGGCCTCCTCTAATAAAAATGGAAAGAACACATTGCTCAAAGAAAAGGAGATGCTTTATTGAATCAACATATCAAGGCAGGTAAGAATCATTCTTGTTGGGCATGGGTTCAAGCCACAAGTGACAAGCCTCTTGCCTGAATTGAGACAGACAAGTCCAAGACAATCTAAAAGCTGAAACTCACATCAAGATCAAGGCACAATTTCTCCAAGGACAATATAAGATGCCCTCCAAGATTATAATGAAAAGTCAAACAGTTCACAAGAATGCCAACATAACTGTAAAGAATACAGTGGCCTGCTCATGTTTCTCAAAACAAAATACTCTTACGTGTGGAAAGAAATTGTGAATTACTCAGCCTGTCAACCACCTGAAGTGGGGCTAGTCAGTTTGATGCAGTAAGGATCTCTGTAAAGAGCACCACTGCCTTTATACCAGAAATCTTTGACAGAAATGCCATTCAGTTATTACTGAAGGGCATAACATGTCTATTTTCTGTCAAGCCTTTGAGACTCTACCTCATCTTGCTAGGACTTGCATACAATGTGGTGTACTGGGTGTATATGAGATATAAAAAACAGATTAGACAGGACCTAAATGCATTATTTTAGGCCATAACAACTCTTCTGGACTACTGCACTATGCATCAAGAGGAAGTGCTGGACCATGGAGAAAAGATTTGATATTGATTGACACCTTGCAATTAGAATCAGACTCTTCCTGATAATTTAAATATAATGTATCAACATCATTGTTTTTACACAGATCTGTTGTTATCTTTATCTATTTGTCAGGCCAAATGTAAATATTGCATATTGTTGAATATTTATTAATTGTAAACAATAATTATTATGTTTTAAATCAAAATAAAAAATTATTTGAGTTAAAAAAAAAATAGGAAGTGCTGGAGACAAGGGAAAGCCGATCGTCAGCTACAGCATGCAAGAACCTTATGTTATTGTCAGTAAGCACAAAATCATAACTTTATGAAGTCACTCCCCTTTAAGCTATATCATTCATTTGTCCTTCCACTCACTCAGACTCTGCCATAGGGCCATAATACTGAGTACTCCCCCTACATCCAATCTATCTCTTTTAAAATGAGTGTCTCACCCCAGATTGCTAAAGCTTAAGTTACCCCTCTTTCATATCTTCTCAACTTCTTAGTGCATACAATTCTAAAGATATTAACACATATTTTTCCATCGTACCATTACAATCTGCAACATCAGATCCACGGTCACCAATCATTGCTGTGCTATATTCCACTTCTCGGTAGTCCTCTTAGAATTAGTGCTTCTGTTTTGTTCCTGATGACAGAAGAAGCACAGGAACAATATTTTCTGGAGACTGCTGATCACCAGAAAGCTTGATAACCGCTTCATATGGGCTAGCATGGAATTTGTGCTGCCATTCTGCTCTTGGTGAGAAAAGGAGCAGAGGGCAATTGATTCCTGACTGTCTTTGACTGGGCAGTGAATGTCTGTGTGGGACATTCCTGCCTGGTCTGTTTGCTATTCTAAGCATCTACAAAGAAAAAGCTACAACAAACCTATCCCTGCATCATCTGGGATAAGACAGATGTGACCAATAAGCCTGTGACCTGCTTCTCATTGTCTCAGAGAAGAAACAAACGGACATCGAAACCCAGCAGTGTAAAGCTGTGGTGATACCAGCACTAGTGGTAGCCAATTAGGTGAGTCCCCACTACTCATCATTCTTAACAAAGCTAATTGTTTCTTTTCAATAAGTACTGCTTGATTAACTACTGTCTAACCTAACATCAGAATATCTCCCTAAATACTTCATGCACAAATCATCAGAGTGCTGTAGTAGTTTCCCTCAAGTGTTTGGCAGTGCCTCTATAGATGCAGGCACCTTGAATTGACATTTTCCCAGTAAAACTACCCTTGAAATTTTGAGTCTATATTATAAACCCGAAAACCCTTTTGAGCGAATACTAAAACAGTGACACATACAGCCCGAACCGCAAATATGCCAAAACACCTAAACCGTGAAATTTAAAATCTCGAATCGTCATAGTCGGCCAACCCCACCTCATGCTACATACTACGTACACAAACATAATAAATAAACCACATACATACACTAATCAAACCCTACTTCTAACCCTACACTAAACCTTACATACATTACTATCAATGCACTTACCTTAACCCGCACCCTAACCCTAGGGTCTGTAACTATCACACACCTACCCTACGGAGATATACCCAAACAAAACAAATAATCCACACACATACATTTAAAAAAACCCTACTTCTAACCCTACACTAAACCTTACATACATTACCTATTTATGCACTTACCTTAACCCGCACCCTAACCCTAAGGTACGTAACTATCGCACACTTACCTTACGGAGCTATACCACAGACGGGCCAACCATAATAAATCGACATTTTTACTTTCGAGGTTTTGGACGTTCGCCATTTCCATCGTTCACGCAACATATGTCACTCTTTTCAGATTCGCTCAAACAGATCTTCTGTCTTCTAATATAGACCCGAAATTTCACCAATACCTAGTTGCGCACAGGGCATCTACTTTATGTAGTGACAAGCACTGCCCCCAAAGTTGCAAACGAGATACTCCTGACTTTACTCTATATACTCACAGCAACTGTCTAAGCAATAAAACAGGGCCTGTTGACATTGATATGATCTTTCCCACAATCTCCATTGCCGGCTTGGTGTATATGGGGATTCTGAGGCAATGCAGAAATTGCCACATGTTCACTGACAACCAACTAATTCTTAAACAAACTGATAAGGTATGTGAGATGTGTATTTACACAATGTCACTGGAGGAAAAACTCTCACATAAAAGCACTTCTCATGTCAATCAGTTTGTCAGTAGTACCCACACACACTGAACTTATAACACACAGCATGAACCAGATACATAGACCCACATGTGCTGAGGCACTTAAAAAAATAAGTTATGTCCTTACCATAATGTTCCATCTGTGTTGTCGATCTTCATTCATTCTTGATGAATGGGACTTGGTTTCGACCTTTGGAACCGGCTCTGCCATTATACAACTTGCGCCAGCCAAAAAACTATCGAGCTAAGACTCTACCTATAATGCCCCTTTCTCTATTACCTCAGATGAAGTTTGCAGCCAAAGTATAGAAGGTAACAGAACCCTTATCTAAGGTGAAATCTAAAAACCTCCCAGAACAAATGTCCAAACCTTCAGAAGTCCTTAGGAGGAGGCAGGAAGGTGGGATGGCAAGAATGAATGAAGATCGACAACACAGATGGAATGCTATGGTAAGGACATAACTTCTTTATCTGATGTTTTCAATCTTCATTCAATCTTGACAAATGGGACAGAGTCCCCAGCCACTTTAGATCCTGGGAGGCCCTAAGGAAGGATATTCCTGAGCACCATAGAGGCAAAAGATGCTCTTCCCCTGTAGGCCATATCCAATTTGTACCAAATCCATAAACTGGAATATGCAGTAAGCAAAGTATACTCCACTCTGTTTTTAGCGTAATAAAACCTTTAATAGGTTCATAGGTTGGTACAAGGCTATCGGCCCTAGGGCCTATGCAAGCCTAGCCTTAACAATTCCTTGGATATTTCTTCCCATGATATTTACTTCCCTGGACCCCTGTCTAGCAAGGCGACTGACGTGATACACATTTTCGTTAAAAAACTTCATCAGAATATAATGAACATACAAAACCCCACAGTTTAAAACCACTATGAATATTCATCCCCACCAATAGGCACATTACTTCAATTAAACAATTAATCCATCAAGATTTTAAAAACAGGATGTTATTTCCTTCTATAGACTCTTCGGTCTTTTAAAAAACATTTGATGTTAATAGCATCATTTATGCCAGGTTCTTTGTCTGAATTTAATCTAATTTGCCATAAGGTTTCTCTTTGTTCAAGATATGTTTTAAAATCACCACCCCTTAAATCATTTGTTCCCTGCTCAAGAATGGAAAATAACATTTTTTTAAACTCGGGGCATTTAATGGTGTGCTTATAAAAAGCATTGGCTTTGTCTTGCTTTTTAATACTATAATAATGTTCTTTTATTCTAATACCTAAGGACCTAGTGGTCATACCAATATAAAATGCTCCACACCGTGCACAAACACCTATATAAATAATTCCTTTGCTCTTGCAGTTGAAATGTCCAGGAACCTTAAGGGTGTAAGGTAAATGTTCTAAATAAACAAAAGGGCCTTCTGACATATATCTACAGATGTTACAACTCCCACATTTATGCATACCCCATCTTTTCTGGGTTAAATTCATGTTGTGTGCTGACTTGTTTCTCTCTCTTTCAAAAATGGTTGCTTTTAACATCAAATGTTTTTTAATAGACCGAAGAGTCTATATAAGGAAATAACATCCTGTTTTTAAAATCTTGATGGATTGATTGTTTAATTTTAGTAGTGTGCTTATTGGTGGGGATGAATATGTATAGTGGTTTTAAACTGTGGGGTTTTGTATGTTCATTATATTCTGATGAAGTTTTTTAACGAAAGCATGAATTAAAGGTTTTATTACGGTAAAAACAGAGTGGAGTATACTTTGCTTTCTGCATATTCCAGTTTCTGGATTTGGTATTTGTTTTATTCTGGACATTTGACATATCCAATTTGTAATGAGTGATAAAGGTATGGGGAGTGGCCAACGTTGTGGCTGCACATACTTCTTCCATGGAAGCCTTGAAGTGGAAAACAGCTGAAGTGAATACAGATCTGGTGGAATGGGCTTTAACAGGCACAGGCAACTTGAGTTTATTATGATTGTAATGAAGGCAACACAGTCCCTAAGTCATTTTGATAACATAACTTTCGAAACCGGTTTACCCAAAGTTGAACCTGAAAAGGATACAAATAATTGATCTGATTCTCAAGATTGTTTGGTTCTGTTCAGAAAGAAACATAGTTGATTGTATGCATCTAGCAAATACAAGCAGTATTCACCCTTATTTGAAAAATTTGGAAAGAAGACTGGCAAACTATAGTCTGGTTAATATTAGATTCTGAGACCACTTTGGGTAGAAAAGAAGGACTGGTTCTTAATGACACCCTATCCTTATGAAAAATCATATAAGGGTGTTTCACACATAAGACCTGCAATTCAGAAACTCTCCTGGCAGAAGTGATGGCCACCAGAAAAAGAGTTTTCTGCAACAGGAACTTGAGATCGCAAGTAGCTGCTGGCTCAAAGGGCTAAAGGATTGAGGATTGTAATACTAAGGTCAAATCCCATGGAGGCATAGGATCTTTGAATGGGGGCTTTAGACGTAAAACGCCTTTAAGAAAGGTTTTACATAAATGATGGGAAATTAAGGTATGATCATCAAACCTATTGTGAAAATTAACAATGGTTGTTAATTGGACATTGATGGTGGAAGCAGAAGCTCCTAGCTCGAAAAGTGACGCCAGAAATTCCAAGACCTTGTCAACCATGGCTGAAAAGAAATCTAAATTATCTGTACGGGCCCAGATTGAGACTCTCTTCCATTTGCTAATACAGAGTTTCCTGGTGGATTGTTTATGAGAAACCAGAAGGATTTTTTGTACTGGGAAAGGTAATTTGCTCTGCCTGGCAATTAATGGAATTGGAGATACCAAGCTGTCAGTTAGAGATTGTGAAGTTTGGGATGCACCAATCCCTGCGGTTGAGATAGCAGGTCTGGAAATGGGTCCAGAATTCAAGGACTGTGAATCAGGTGAGGCCAAAGGAAAGGTGACTAGACTTGATGGGGCCAATAGGGTGTAATCAGGATCACTTTGCTTCTCAACCTTTGGGCTTTCTTAAAGAAAAGGAGAATGAGAGGGATTGGGGGAAAGGCATAAGAAAGTCCCAGGGGCCAATCACAGTGGAGTGTGTCTCTCGGGGACTCCCCCTACAGGGGAATTAGGGCAAAACAGCTGCTGCATTTGTTGTTTATTGGGGATGCAAAAAGATTGCAGCAAAGCTGGTCCTAGCAATGAAATTTTTTTATCGCCACCTTGGGATTAAGAGACCACTCGTGAGGCAGGAGGATGCATCTGCTCAGTTTGTCTGCTATCACGTTGGAGGTTCCTGTGATATGCATTATTATTAGAAAGTGTTTGGAAGTTATAGCCCATTGCCATATACTGAGAGGTTCCCAATATAGGGGGTAGGGATCTGGTTCCACCTTGCTTGTTGATGTACCAGACTACCGACATGTCTGACTGGATTGCAACTGTCCCCAAAGGAAGGACAGACTGAAAGTCTTGCAACGCTAGAAGCACCGCCCTCAACTCTAGGACGTTAATGTGTAAATTGGCCTCTTGTCGGGACCAAGTGCCTTGAACTGTCCTTCCCAGATAATGCCCCGTCCCCAATCTGGGAAGTGTCCATGGTCACTACAATGGTGGGTGGAGGAGGAGTGAAAGTACAGTCCCATAGATTTTCCTCTGACTTCATCCACCAGGATAGAGCCTTCTTGCAGTGATTTATCAAAATTGGATAAGACATTGTCTGTGTCAGTATCAACCATTGTGCTGTTGCGAAGAGCCACTGAATCAGCCTCATGTGATACCTTGCGAGGGGCACTAAAGTTATGGTCTCTGCTATAGAACCCAGAGCTTGTAGGATGAGAAGAGCAGCAACCTTGGTTTTGGAAATGATTAGTTGTACTTCCAACCTTAAATTTTGTAATCTGTGTAGAGAGGCTACACTAGAAACTGTATTGAGGCATGCTCCTATAAATTCTAGGTCTTGTGTTGGAGTCAACTGTGATTTCTCTCTGGTGATCATAATGCCCAAAGACTGGAAAAGGTTCAATATGAGGTCTGTGGCTTGAAGCATTATACACCTGGTTGGGATGGTGAGGAGCCAGTCATCCAGTTTTGGAAACAATCAGAATCCATGTAGCCTCAAGTGAGCTGTTACTGCTGCCATGCATTTCGTGAACACCCTGGGGGTGAGACTGAAGGATAGCACTCTGAATTGGATATGACTGGCTCCCAGCCAGAAGCGGAGGAACCTTCTGGAGTGTTTGTCCATCTTTATGTAGTAATACGCATCCTGAATGTCTACAGAGCACATCCAATTGTTCTCCTGTAGAAAGAGAAGGATAGACTGAACCATGATCATCCGGAATTTTGTTTGCTGAATGAAACTGGTCTCTTGAGTAAAATCCGGATCCCCTTTGGTCTGGTGGGACTTCTTGGATGACTCTTTTTTTCTAGCAGCTTTTGAATCTCTATGGCTGCTTCATCCCTCTGATTGGGTGGAAGATCGGGGACTCTTTTTGGGGTCTTTGGAAAGAGAGTATAGGGAATTTGGTAACCTCTGGTGATAATTCTCTGCACTCACATATCCAAAGTTATCAATAGCCAGGCTGTCTGGTGCAGTGCAAATCTTCCCCCGACTGCTTCCAGAGGTAAGCAATCGGGCCTCCATTCAGAAGCGCTGGTAGGGCTGCCCACAGAAGGAATCTCTGAAGCCCTGATTTCACGGGCCTCCTCTGCCACTGGGAGGGCATCTTCCACTTGAACTCCCTCCTCTGCTCCGATTAGAGTATTCGCCATGTGTCCTGAAAAGACCCTTGGGATTTTTTGAATGACATTATCTACTCCTCTGATTCCTAGAGTAGGATCGCTAAGAAGTAGAAAAACAAATGCCTATGACAGAAAGGGTCTTTCCATCTGTTTCACACCTGGCTACTGTGTCTCTGACTTTGGGGCTAAACAAGAAAGATCCAGCAATCGGAGCATTGATGAAGAAAGACGTGAAAGGTTCTGTGAAGTCACACAAGTGCATCCAGGTGTGGTGCCTTATGGCAATGCCTGAACCCACTGTCCTGGTCGTTCCTTCAGCAGCATGAGCGATGAGCCGCATGGATGAGTTTGATATAGACTCCAGGCTGGCAATCTGAGCGGCAACTTTATCCCGCACCTTCTCAGACACAACTCTGGTGAGGGATTCTGATAGCTCCTTTATCAGATCCCTTTGGAGTCTAGTAAAATGTGCCATAAAATTCAAGGACCTAAGAGCGAAGGTCGATGCTGCAAAGACCTGCTTCCCAAATCTGTCCATCGTCCGAGATTCTTGGTTAGGAGGGTGGACAGTGGAACTCTCCTTGGCAAGTTCCTTTTTGTTGGCCACCACCACCACAGCATCTACTGCTAAACCCTTTCCCCAATGTGGTTGATCTTCTGGAGCTGATAAGATTTTGCCCAGCCTCTAGGGAATTGTGATGAGCTTAATAAGGTCGTCACTGGGTGGGGTCACCCAGGAAGTAGATGGGTAAGCACCGAAAGCCTGCAAGAACACAGATTCCTCTGAGGATGGGTTTATGGACTTCCAATCACCCCTCTGTTTTAAGATTTTGAGGATGTCTCCAAATAAGACATCTTCAGGGGGTGATCGGGGAACCCTCCCCTTCATCGTAGTCTGCCAGCGGAGAGCCCACCAAGGCTAAACCTTTCTCCATGATGTGGAAGCAGGCCCACCCAAAGAGGGATGGGAGCCCAGAACCAAGAAAGATAACCTCAGAACCAGGGTCACACCCCATTCTGGAGGACCACCCTCCAAAACAGGAGCCAGGGAAGAGTCCGAAACTGCAAGGGTTCCAAGAGCCAAGGACGGCCCCGAACAAACAATTGGCACCATGCAAGAGCCTTCCTAACCGACAGCCAAACTATGGCCCCATGAGTCTCCCGGTTCCAAGGGAGCTGAAGACATCAGAGCCGATCCAGGTACTGATGAAGGAGCTTCTGTTGACACTGTAGTAGCTGGAACTGGGATAATCGAAGTGCTGGGCTCTGGACCTAAAATGAAGTCGAAGAAGGAAGATAAGTAGGAGTCCTGGGAGAATAGATCTCAATTCCAAGAGGGAGGAAGGTCTGAGCTGGTACGGGAAGACCTCTGGCTTCCAAAAGCTGATCTACTAATCAGCTAATCTATGTCTATCTCAGAAAGACTTCTGGTTGATCAGATCGACATCCCCGAAGGAGACTCAGGCCTATCCACAAATGGACTGGGGTGTTGAGCAAAAAAGGAGTCTATAAAAGGGAAGTATCTTGTTCTGGGAGGTATGAATGCTTCAGAAGGACAGGAAAGAAAAATCTACCAGCAATGGTAGGGAGAAATACCTATAAAGGTAACCAGAAAAAAGAAATACCAGCTATGATGAAAGAGATTACCGAGTGGAAAAGAGAACGGAGAAAAAATTACCAACAATGGCAATAAGAATACCATTAGGTAAAAGGGTAGGTATTAGCTGGAGAATATCAGCTGACATGTCTTGTTATCAGAGTGGCAAATGAGATCTGAGGTAATAGAGAGAGGGGCATTAGCTTGAGAGTTTTTGGGCTGGCGAGAGCTGTATAATGGCTGAGCCGGTTCCGAGGGTCAGAACCGAGTTCCATTCATTAAGAATGAATGAAGATTGACAACATCAGATAAGCAGTTATGTACTTACCATAACATTCCATCTGTGTTGTCCATCTTCATTTATCCTTAACAAATGGGTTCGGTTCCAATATTGGAACCGACTCGGCTGATACTACAGTTTGCGAGAACCAAAAACTATCAAGCATAAGTCCTGCCCAGAATGCTCCTTCCCAAATTACCTCAGATCGAGTTTGCAGATAGAAAGGGACAGAAAGTATAATCCCAATAACATCTTTAAAGAGACTGTATCTGGTAGGTATATGAAAAAATGCACAACTAGGACCAAAATTCATTCCACCAAGAGGCCAGAATGGAATGGGAACGGAGGTGGGGAGTCAAGGATAAATGAAGATGAACAGCACAGATGTAATGTTATGGCAAGTACATAACTTCTTTATCTGATGTCAAGCTTTATTTAATCCTTGACAAATGAGACAAGAGTCCCCAGCTACCTTAGATCTAGGGAGGACTCATGGAAGGATATTCCTGAGCACTATAGAACCAAATGACGCTCCTCCCCTAGAGACCAAATCCAATTTGTAATGAGTGATAAAAGTATGTGGGGTAGACCATGTCACTACTGCACAGATATCGTCCATGGAAGCCTTGGAATGAAAAACTGCTGAAGTAGCTTTGGCTGTAGTAGAGTGTGCCTTAACAGACACAGGTAATTCAACTTTTCTCTTGTTGTATATGAAGTAAATACAATCTTTTACCCATCTAGATAAGGTAACCTTGGTGACTGGCTTGTCCATTTTGGTAGTTGAAAAAGAAACAAACTGTTGGTCAGATTTCCTTATGTCTTTTGTTCTAAGAAGATAGAAGCGCAATTGTCCATGAACATCTAATAAATGCAAGCAGTATTCACCATTGTTTGAAAAATTGGGAAAGAATATTGATAAATTGATTGTCTGATTGATATTCATTTCTGACCCTTCCTTTTGGTAAAAAGGAAGGGTTGATTCTCAAGGAAACCCTATCTTTATGAAATATCACATATGGTGGTTAGCAAGATAAGGCTTGATTTTCTGAGTTTCTTCTGGCAGAAATAATTGCTACCAGAAAAATGGTTTTCCAAGATAAGACTTTTTGGTTGCAGTTGGCAGCAGGCTCAAAAGGGAGATGCACTATTGTCTGTAACACTATGTTTAAGACCCAAGATGCCAACAGATCCTTATAAGGTGGTTTTAACATCAAGGTTCCTCTTAAGAATGCTATGCAAAGTTTATGAGAAAAGGAATATTTTTTTAATCCATTATGAAAATTAGAACTAGCAGATAGTTGAACCATGCTAGTAGAGGAAGAGGCTCCTGCAATAGGAGCGAAGTAGGGGGTCAATGTTATTATCTCAAGCCCAGAAGGTTTGACTGGGTGGAACATCAGGGATTTTCTTGCTCTTGTGGGGAGGTAGAAGAAAGGGCATGGTGTAGTCTCTGTTTATAATCGCCTGCACCTAAACATCTGAATTTACTTGAAGCCAGGCATGTTGGTGCAGGGATAAATGCCCCAGGACTGCCTCCAGAGGAATGCAATCGGGCCTCCTTTCAGAAGGAAAATCTCTTCCATTTGCCGTTGTAGAGTTTTCTAGTGGAAGACTTATGGGAGGCCAAAAGAATCCTATGAACTGAGAAAGACAGATGATTACCCCTGGTAATCACTAGAACTAGAGAAGCTAAGCTGTGAGCTTGAGGTTTTGAAGGTTCAGGTGAACTAATCCCTCTGGATGGGATAGGACATCTGGATCTGGGTCCAGAGTCCACGGTCATTGAAGCAGATAAGGCCAAAGAAAGGGGAACCAAATCTGTTTAGGCCAGAAAGGAGCAATGAGGATTACGTTGCTCTTCAACCTGAATGCTTTCTTTGGAAATTGAGGAATTAAAGGGATCAGAGGAAAGGCAAACAAGAGTCTGGGGAGAGATCAACTGTGCAGGACAGCATCTCTCGGGGAATCCCCCAGGGGGGGACCAGGGGGAAGTAGCTGCTGCATTTTTTGTTCAGGGACGATCCAAACAGGTTGCAGCAAAGCTGGCCCTGGTGACGAAAAATCTTTTCTGTCACTTTGGGATTGAGAGTCCATTCGTGTGGCAGGAAAATGCATCTTCTCAGTTTGTCTGCTATCACACTGGAACTCCCTGGAATATGCATTGGTATTAGAAAGTGGTGGGAAAAGATTGGCCACTGCCAAACTCTGACAGCTTCTCAACAAAGGGGGTAAGATTTGGTTCCTCTCTTTTTGTTGATGTACCAAGCCACCAACATATTGTCTATTTGAATAGCAATTGTTCCCAAGGGGAGAGTACTTTGAAAGGCCTTCAACGATAAAAGCACTGCCCTCAGCTCTAAAACACTAATATACAAGCTAGCCTCCATAGGAGACTACGTGCCTTGGATAGTCTTGCCCAGATAATGCCCACCCACCCATCTGGGAGGCATCCAAGGTCACTATGGCTTGGGGTTGAGACGGGACAAAAGAGCGAGCCTAGAGAATTTCTTCTAAATTAATTCAACAATCCAGATCTTTCTTGCAAAGTTTGATTACCAAAATCTGATCCAACACTGGCTGATACATTATAGACCACTGAGATGCTAGAAGCCACTGTAGGATTCTCATGAGAAATCTCGCTAGGAGAACTAACAATATGGTCACTGCCATTGAACCTAAGGGTTTTAGGACTAGGCATGCAGCTACTTTTATTTCTGACATTTTTTTTTTATATTCGTTTCTGACCCTTCCTTTTGGTAAAAAGGAAGGGTTAATTCTCAAGGAAACCTTGTATTTGTGAAATATCACATATGGTGGTTTGCAAGATAAGGCTTGATTTTCTGAGTTTCTTCTGGCAGAAGTAATCGCTACCAGAAAAATAGTTTCCCAAGATAAGGATTTTCGGTCGCAGTTGGCAGCAGGCTCAAAAGGGAGATGCACTATTGTTTGTAACACTATGTTTAAGTCCCAAGATGACAACAGATCCTTATAAGGTGGTTTTAACATCAAGGTTCCTCTTAAGAATGCTATGCAAAGTTTATGAGAAATCAATGAATATTTTTTAACCCATTATGAAAATTAGAACTAGCCGATAGTTGAACCCTGCTAGTAGAGGAAGAGGCTCCTGCTTCAAAGAGCAAACCTAAAAATTGTTAAGGCTTGTCAATAGGAGCAAAGTAGGGGGTTAATGTTATTATCTCAAGCCCAGACGGTTTGATTGGGTGGAACATCAGGGATTTTCTTGTCCTTGTGGGGAGGTAGAAGAAAAGGTATGGTGTAGTCTCTGGTTAGAATCGTCTGCACCTAAACATCTGAAGTTACTTGAAGCCAGGCATGTTGGTGCAGGGATAAATGTCCCATCACTGCCTCCAGAGGAATGCAATCGGGCCTCCTTTCAGGAGCGCTGATAGGGTTTACCAGGAAACATGTTCCTGGAACCCTGATTTTGGGGACCACCTCTGCTGCATGGATGGTGTCTTCCATTAAAGCTCTCCCCCCCGCCACTGCCACATGTGTCCTGGAAAGGCCCTTGTGACTTTTTGAACCACATTTTCCCACTCCTCTGGTTCCTCACAAAGGACCACTAAGGAGTAGAAAAACATATGCTCAAAGCAGAAAGGGTGTTTCCATCCTTTTCACACCTAGGCAATGTTTCTTGAACTTTAGGGCCAAAAAAGGGATGATCCGTCAAAGGGGGCATTGACGAATGAAGACTTGAATGGCTCCGCAAATTTGCACAAGTGCATCCAGGCATGTCTCCTTTTGGCTACGGCCGATCCAGCTGCTTTAGTCGTCCCTTTGGCTGCATGTGCTATAAGCCTCATGGACGAATTTGAAATGGACTCTAAGGTGGGCAACTAAGAAGAACCTTAGCTTGGACTTCGTCAGGTATGGCTCCTGCTGCGGTATCTGAGAACTCCTTAATCAGATCCCTTTGGAGTCTGATGAAGAGTGCCATAGAGTTCAAGGACCATAATACAAAGGTCGATGAAGCAAAACCCACTTTCCAAACCTATCCATCGTCCAAGGCTCTCTATTGGGAGGATGGATAGTGGAACTTTTCTCTGCCAGTTCCTTTTTTATGGCTGCCGTTACCACTATGGCCTCTACAGACAATCCCTTGCCTAAAACTGATGATCCTCAGGTGTGGTTAAGAATTTTGTCTGGTCTCTTTGGGAGGGGTCCTATGGCATCAAGAGCCTTCCATGCCACATTATTATCAATGCATACTTCAGAAAAAGTACACATTTTAAAGTCTTTTCTTCATTTAAAACTACTGTACATTTGTTAGTCACAATGTTTCCTTCCCCACCCAGGACATCATCATGTTGTTGGATCTTACCCCAAGTTCATAAATCTCATTAATGGCCGAAGCCAATGGCTCACTGTGAAAAAAGCAAGTTCATGTTCTCCAGTTCTTGTTCTTGGGCCTCACTCCATGAAACCTTGCTCCTTGAAACCCTGCCTGCTGTTGTTGCCTGTTGTGAGAATTATTCCTGTTTCTTCTTTCAGACCTCCTCAATTCGGGGTATTCATTATTGTAAGCAAAAACTGCTTGTTCTTCTCTATTTGTATTATCATTGATAACCCCATTATGTGCATCGTACTTGGTGCACCATTCCTATTGTTACCCCTGTTTCTATACTGGGAGCAGGGAGGGTTCAGGTATGCAGAGCCATTGGCATAGTCATTTAAATATTTAGTAATTTTGTTCATTTTCCCAGCTTTTTCTAATTTTTTACATTTCATTAATTTACTGTCAAAGACATTTAGCTTATCGTCTATAGTTGGAACAGTTGGTCTCTGACCAGGGGTAAACGTGAAAGTGGCTTCCAATCAGTCATTCAACCTGGGGACTTCTCTCCTTCTTCCATAATTGCAACCGTCTACACTCTCCTGGTTGAGTATGCCTGCTCCTGTAGGCCCGTTAGCATCCAAATTAATAATGACACTGTAACTTTAAAACAGGACCTTGTGGTGTTGAAGTAAGCAGGAGCATAACCAATCAAATGTAAGGAGGAAGTACTTAAAGAGGAAATGTGTTCAACACTAGTCTGATGAAGTTTAACACTGTTTTAAATGAAAGCGCTCATGTTTTATTGTTTTTACAGCATTAAAGTGTTCGAATTTTAAAAGTTTGGTGTTTTTTATTGGATACAATCAGATGATGACTGAATTTAATAATTATAGGATCACAGGAAGTTTAGTTTCTGGTGTCATTCTAAGAGGATGCAATATCTGTCATCATGGATGGTGATGGTGAGCAGACCATGTTGTTTGGTATGGATGGTCTGCACCTCTCCCATCTAGGCTTTCAAATATTAACTAAAACATTGTCCTCCCCCACAGTGCCATTTTTAGGCAATGTTAACCTGACAATCCTTCTGATATAGCAAATCAAAATCAAGAAAATCTAAAGGTGTTACTGCTCAATGTCAGGAGTCTAAACAAGAAACTCCACTCTCTACAAGCTCTCTTCACCCCAGACAATGCTGACATCTGTGTAGTCTTTGAGACATGGTTTAATGCTGCAGAGAGCACCCCGGCAGTGCAAGGCTATAATGCTCAATGTCAGGAGTCTAAACAAGAAACTCCACTCTCTACAAGCTCTCTTCACCCCAGACAATGCTGACATCTGTGTAGTCTTTGAGACATGGTTTAATGCTGCAGAGAGCACCCCGGCAGTGCAAGGCTATAATGCCTTCCACACATTTAAAGCAGCTACTACACAGGTGGGGACTAAAGGCAGAGGTGTTTCAATTTACATCCAAAATAAATATATCTCAAGGCGGGTCAAAAAGAATGATGCACTTGAGCTTCTCCACGTTCAAATCACCATATGCAAAATTCCACACCATTTTCTTGTAAGCTCTAGGTCCGCCTCTATGACCCAGAAAACCCATAACATATATTTGAGCTTACTGGATACACTCACCATCCAACCCAATACCATATTTACAAGTGACTTTAATTACCCTGTTATTAACTGGAAAGTATATATGACACCAAATGTGCAGGCATAGATTCCCAGACCTAGTAAATACAAACTCCCTGAACCAGATTGTCAATACTCTAAACAGAGGCACAAACATACTGAATCTGGTCCTCACTAATAATGGATAGAGCTGCACAACTCCTATTGTAATGTTCTCACTGGAAAGGCCAAACCACAAAATGGTCTCCTTTGAAATAAAAATAAAACTCAGAACCTCAGGTAACCCTGGAATGTTGAACTTCTGCAAGGCTAACTTCCTACAATTAAGTGATAACCTGGCAAAATTTCAAGCCCCAATAAACCCTGAGAACACTGCTGCTTATACAGAACTGTTCACAGAAACCCTATACAAGCATATTGAAAGCTGCACACCAGGCATAAATATAAAACTAACTCAAAAAACACTTTTTCTAAGATGGCTGCACACTGATCAATAGCTTCCTTAAGGATCTCCCAGTGTTAAAAAAGAAACTGATAGATAAGGGCCAGTAATTCTGCCTCTTTCAGTAAAATTCAGTTACTGGCTACTAAGTTCACTGCCTAGATGTCAACAAAGAAGAAAACTTAGCTTGAAAGAAATTCAACTAGAAAAGGTGAAGAGAAAACACTGACTGGGAAAAATCCTGCAGCCATTCGGCAAAAAGCAGTTAAAGCTGCAGCTCTGGTACAAGAAATGGCTTCCAGTAATTTAGAGGAAAATGTAAGTCAAATATGATCAGAGCTGATCAAAATAAATGAAACACTGAAGCAGTATATCAACTCAAGGGAAGAAGCTTTAGACAGCTATTCAGATGAGATGATAAAACTGGAAAATCAGAGGATGAAATGAAAAAAAGGAGATGAGCTGTTTCAAAAAAAATGGAGGAGAGCACACAGAATAAACCTGGGATTTTCTGATTCTCCAGAGAAACTGGAAGTAACAGTCTGTATTAATTTTATGAAAGCACAAATAAGTAACTGGACTAGTATTCCAGGGCAGAGTTGTTAACTGAAAGGGCACATTCTGTGTGTGCTCCAAACCTGGCTATGAGAAAGCAACCAAGGCCTATATTAGTAAAGATGCAATCATACCAGCAGAAAGAGTTGATCCTGACAAAACTGTGGCAGAAGGGCAAAGTACTAGAAATTGCATACAATAGAGTGTTTGTGGAAAACAATTATTCATTTTACATCAGGCAGAAGAGAAGTAAATTTATCCCAGCAATCAATGTTGAGAAACAGGCGTGAGAGTCAAGCTGCTGTATCCAGCTGTCTTCAGAATATTTTTCCTTGAGGTTCAAAGGCATTTTTGATGCAGAACAGGCTAAGGGGGGAATACAAAAGTTTGTCCAACAAAAAGTGAGCAGTCAAACAGATGTGATTAGGAAGAAGACTAGCAGCACTGAAATTAGTGAATAAATGTGAGAGTATAAAGCATCCATCACATTTATGAAATATGGCTTTACAAGAAAAAGTGGCTAAGAAGGATTAGATTTTTGTTGACTTTGTTAAACTTGTTGGCAGGCTTACAATCATGGGATCCACTTCATGTCACTAATGTTTGGTAGGACATTAAAAGGGAAGGGTCTATATCATGTTGTTGAACTTTTAAAATTTCTAACGTCATATGGTCGACACCATGTGATCGAACTTTTAAAAGTTTCAATGGAGATCTCCGTACAGTGCGGAATAGGAAGATTTCCCTTTTCTGCACTGTAGTGCGATCTTGGAGTTGGTATATTTAAAGAGCGTAGGGTGGGGGGGTTGCAGGGGGGCTTGTCCCCCTCTGCTTAAACTGTTCAGGTAGGTTTTTTCCTTTGGTTTATTTTTTTTTTATTACATTTTCGAACTTTTAAAAGCTCGATCATATGGTGTCGACCATATGATGTTCGAACTTTTAAAAGTTTGATTATGTAATATAGACGCAAAAGGAAGGGGAGATAGAAAAAGGGAACAAAATTACTGAACATATTTCTTTAAAATTTTATAATATAAATTGCATGTTATATACTAAAGCATTTTCAGTGACTGTTGTATGTGAAGAAGATTCTAAAATAAACAGGCACTTTTTTCTTTTTTAATTTTAAGAAATGTTGGCACTACAATGGAAAAAAAAGAGAAGAAAGGTTGAACAAAAGCACACTGAAGTCAAGAGGTTGTAATCTTAGGCTGTTGGATGGGGGGTGGGGTATAAAAGTGCACTGATTATAACATATGTAGAACTGAAACATTTTCTTTTATTTTTGCATAGGTGAATAACTATATTAATATCTTTGGTTTGATCTGACAACTTTTTTTTTTAATCAATGCAACGGGGTTTAAAAAGTAAATGTTTAGTGCCAGTTGAGAAGTTTGCAGCTGAGGGCAGCTCTACATTTTATTCTTATGTTCCCATAGAAACAAGCTGAATAAAGATGAAGACAATAAACTGAGAGGTCTGGACACTGTTTACTGATAGAAAAAAAGAAGTTATATATTTACCATAATATTCCATGTGTGTTGTCCATCTCTACCTTTATTCTTACCTGTGGGTCAGATCCGATCCATCGGCTCCATCTTGGCCTTTTTCAAAAGCTCGAAGGCCTTCAGAGAAGCTTGTGGGCATTCTCCCGTACCCACAATGCAATTCCTTAAACCCTCAGATCTTGTTTGCCCATAACAGAAAAACATTAGTGAAGTTAAGGTTATAGGTAACAATATTTATAGTGTAAGAAGAATAAATGGTTTCTGAGGCTATAGAGTGCAAAAGTTATCCAATTACTACTACCTGGTCTCCCAGGAACGTAGGCAAGAGTTAGGTGGGTGGGTTGTCAGAATAAAGGTGGAGATAGACAACACGCATGGAATGTTAAGGTAAGTACATAACTTCTTTATGTGATGTCAATCTTGCCTTTATTCTCACTTTTGCGACTGCATCCCAAACCACCTGATTTTTGAGTGGCTCATGGGAGAATATTCCTCAGGGCCATATAACCAAAGGATGCTCTACTCCTGGAGGCCAAATCTACTTTGTAATGAGTAATAAAGATATGAGGGTTTGCCCATATGGCTGCAGCACAAATACTGTCCAAAGATAGCCTTGCTCGGAAAGCTGAAGAAGTAGGCATTGCCCTGATGGAATGAGCTTTGACAGGTGCAGGCAGAGTCTTGTTCTTAGAATTGTAAATAAAGAAAATACATTCAGAAAGCCATTTAGATAAGGTAACCTTAGATACTGGTAAGTCTTTCTTAGTGTCAGAATAGGAAACAAATAGCTGATCTGATTTTCTGAATTCTGCAGTTCTACATAGGCAAAAATGTAACTGTCTATGAACGTCCAATAGATGTGACGAATATTCCCCTTTATTCTGAAAATTTGGGAAGAATATCGGTAACTCAATAGACTGATTAAGGTTACTTTCAGATACAACCTTGGGCAGAAAGGAGGTGTTGGTGTGTAAAGAAACTCTGTCCTTATGAAAAATCGAGTATGGTGGTTTGACAGCTAAAACTTGTAATTCTGAAACTCTCCTTGCTGAGGTGATAGCTACTAGAAAGAGTGACTTCCAAGAAGGATACTTTAAGTCACAGCTAGCAGAATGCTCAAAGGAGGATAGATAATATGTGATAACACAACATTTAGCTCCCAAAGTGGAGATGGGTCTTTGTACAGAGGCCTTGGAAGTGTAGTTAATTTCAAGAAGACTTTACAAAGCCTGTTTGACATGATTCCATAGCCATTTTCTTCTACATGAAAGTTTGAAATTGCTGCCAATTGTACTCTAATAGTAGCTGCAGCATCACCTTCACTGAAAAATTTAGCCAAGAAGTCTAATATAAAATGTATGGGAGCAGTAAAGGGATCAATCTGATTTGAATTAGCCCATAAAACATACTTCCATTTTCCCTTATACAGTTTTCGTCTGGATAACTTATGTGAAGAAATTAAAATGTGTCTTACAGGAGAAGAAAAGGAAGGAAATTTGGCTATCAGGGGAATTGGAGCAGCCAAGCTGTCAGTTTGAGGTTGTTTAGATTGGGGTGAAAAATTCCTGATGGTTGAGCCAGAAGATCTGCAATAGGGTCCAGAATCCATGGTTCATCCTGAATATGTGGCTGAAGGAAGGTGAACCAGATCTGTTGAGGCCAATTGGGGGAAATTAGGATTATTATCGTCTTCAGCAAACTTGCTTTCTGTAGTAGTTTGGGACCTAGAGGAGTTGGATAAGCATAAAGGAGTCCCAGAGACCAATCATGAACAAGTGCATCCCTTGGGGATTCCCCCGGAGGGGGATCAAGACAAAGTAGTTGATGCATTTGGAATTGGTGGGTGAAGCAAAAAGGTCACATCAAGGCTGGCCCCATTTTTGGAAAATCTGTTTTGCAATTTTTTGATTGAGGGACCACTCATGTAGCAATAGTATAGCTCTCCTCAATTTGTCTGCTACTATGTTGGATCTACCCGGGGTGTGCGTTGCTATCAGAAAGCAATTGGAAGATGTAGCCCATTGCCAGACCCTTAGGACTTCCTGAGAAAGGGGGTATGATTTGGTTCCCCCTTGCTTGTTTCTGTACCAGATTACAGACGTGTTGTCTGATTGGATTGCTATCATTCCCAGAAGGTGATGGTCTTGAAATGCTTGCAGCTCTAAAAGCACAACCCTCATCTCCAGGACATTTATGTGCAAATGGGCCTAGTGTTGATGCCAGATGCCTTGAACTGTCTTCCTTAGATAATGCACCCCTTCCCCCATCTGGGAAACATCCGTGATCACTGCAGCTTGGAGTTGGAAAGGAATAAAGTAACAGCCCTGAGATACTAGAACAGAATGAATCCACCACTGAAGATCCTTTTTGGATGAATGTGTTATCATGATTTTATGCGTCATTGATAGTTCTAGAATTGACCGCTGTGTCAAAACTAACCACTGCAGTATTCACATGTGAAGATGAGCTAAGGGAATAAGGACAATTGAGGGTGCCATTTTGCCCAGTACTTGAAGAACTAGTTTGGCAGAAGCTCATTTCTTTCTGACTAACATTCTTATGTAATATCGAAGATCGTCTACTCTGTCGTGCGGAAGGTTTGTATCATCCTTCTTGTGTCTATTTCTGCTCCTATGAAGATCAAGTTCTGACATGGCGCTAGAGCATTTTTTTCATAGTTTACTGTAATCCCTAGAGAGGAACAGAGTTGTAGCATGGAGTCTTTGGTTTGTAGAAGAAGATGCTTGGTTGGGGCAGTTATGAGCCAGTCATCCAGATATGAAAACACATGGAATCCTTGATGTCTCAGGTGAGCTGTGACTACTGCCATACATTTATGAACACTCTGGGGGCTGCAGTGAGACCAAAGGGCAGAGCTCGAAAATGGAAGTGAGTGGCTCCTTGCCAGAAGTGTAGATGCCTTCTGGACTGCCTTTCCATCCGTATATGGTAGTACGCATCCTGAATATCTACAGAACACATCCAATTGTCTTTCTCCAAAAATGGAAGTATTAACTGCAGTGTCACCATCTGGAATTTGCTCTTTTTGATTGATTTGTTTAGATTGCTGAGATCCAGAATGGGCCTCCAGTCCCCTGTTTCCTTTGGAACTAAAAAGAATCTTGAGTAAGTTCCAAATCCTCTCTGCTTTGTGGGGACTTCTTGGATCATTCTTTCTTAGCAACTTTTGAATTTCTAATGTTGCTTGTTCCTTTTGACTCGGTGGAACATCTGGAACTGTTTTATTTTTGGGAATGGGGAAGGAAAAGGGAATGACATAACCCCTGGATATTATGTTCTGCACTCATCTGTTGTTTGTTATTCTTAGCCAAGTTTGAAGGTGCAGAGACAACTGTCCCCTGACTGCCTCCAGAGGCAGACAATTGGGCACCCCCTCAGGAGCACTGAAAGGGCTTGCCAAAGAAAGATTCTCTGGAGCCCTGATTCTGTGAGCCTCCCCTGCAGTGACGGCTGCGTCTTCCGTTATTGCCCCCCCCCCCCCGCCTCCAGGGAAACTTTCACCCTGTGTGTCTTGGAAAGACCTTTGTGATTTTTTGAACCACATCTTTCCACTACTTCTTTGACCTTTGGGAAAGGGTCTGGGGGGGGGGGGTGCAGAAAAACATAACTCCAATAAGGTCTTACCTTCCTGTTCACACCTGGTGAGCATCTCTTTAACTTTAGGCCCAAAAAGAGAAGAGCCATCAAAAGAGGCATTAATGAAGGAATACATGAAGGGCTCCGCAAAATTGCAAAGGCGCATCCAGTCCTGCCTCCTAAGTGAGATGCCTGAACCTGCTGCCCTACTCGTTCCATCTGCTGTTTATGAGATGAGTCTAATGGAAGAGTTTATGACAGAATTCAGAGTGGTGATCTGAGAAGTTACCTTGTCTACAACCTCATCAACTACAGCTCCTTGAAGGGAGTCTGACAACTCCTTTATCAGATCCCTCTGTAGTCTAGTAAAATTCAGTGACCATAAGGCAAAGATTGCTGATGAAATTACACACTTCCCATATCTATCCATGGTTCTAGAATCTTTATTTGGGGGATGGATAGCGGAAGTAGTCTCAGATCGTTCCTTTTTAGTGGCTGTTGCCATGACCATGGCATCAGCTGCTACACCTTTTGTGAGGAAAGGCTTGTCTGAAGAGCAAGTAATATATTTGTTTGACCTCTTAGGAGTAGATTCTATAGTGTTTGGGGTCTCCCAAGCCTTCTGAGAGATTAACTCAATATGCTCATCTGAAGGAGGGGTCAGCCAAGATGTGGAAGGGCGAGCCACGAAAGCCTTCAGGTATACCAACTCCTCAGCTGAAGGTGTTGTGGACTGCCAGTTACCTCTCTGTTTTAATATCTCCAGGATCCCTCAGAAGGAGACATCTTCGGGAGGTGGCCAAGGGGACCCTTCTGCATCATCGAGGTCAGTTTCAGATGTGACTGACTCTTCTGGGGAGTCCAGATGCTTCCTCTTGCAAGTCGTCTTCTGATCTGGGGAAGTTTCAGAAGGGGGGGGTCCCTTTCTGGATGTTCTGAGGCCTGGAGTCTCTGTAGTCCTGTGGAAAAGATAAGTGAGCAGGCAAAGTCACTGACCCAGAAGTAGAAGAAAGATCCTAGAGAGACTGTCCCTGGATCTGACAAAATGGTAGTTGGACCCAAGTGAATTTCTGGCGCAGAGGACAGATGCTCTGAGGCAGAGGTAGGATCCAAACTCACCTGTGTCGAAGCCCCAACAGACAGGGTCAGATCCGACAAGATCAGAGCCTGCTCTCCAGGTCTGACTGGGGAGTGTCGGCTCCAAGAGATCTCCCACTCTGACAAAGCAGAAGAACTCAGGACAGATGTTGGATCTGAGGAAACTTTGGGCCTGGGATCTGAGACGGATACCAGCTGGACATCTGAATCTTCCAGCTCCAATACCAGGGGTCAGAATAGAGGAGGAATAGGTGCCAATGGAAAGGACTTTGTAGGGTTTGATGCCGTTGGGCTTGGATCCAGTAATAACTTGGCCAAAGCTCGTGTCTTCATAAGCTTCTGCACTTCCCTATCCACATAGTCATCTGACAAGCTCCTAGTAGATTGGATAGATAAGGTAGGGGATCTCGATTTTGTCTATAATGATGATGGGAACCGAGAAGATATAGGTTTCAGTGATGGAGAATGGCTCCAAAGTCTGAACTTAGCGGGAGCCGAGAAGGTCAGAGCAGAAGGATCAGGCTGCTTCGGAGACCTCTTGGATCCAAAAGCTACTGGCTGCTCTACTGGATCCAAAAGCTACTGGCTGCTCCAAAGAAGCTGTTTTGGTACTTTCTGTCTTGGCTCCAAGGATGATTTTGGAGTTGAGGAAGGTTGCTTCTGAGATTTCTCTGACTTATCCAATGATTTACTAGATTTGGAAGACTCATGTGAAATAGCCTCTGAAAAAGGAGTTTTTAGTAAACCTTTTAACATTAGTTTATTCTTATGCTCCACAAGAGCCTTTTGGTTGAAGCCATGGCAAATGGAGCATGATTCCTGTAAATGTAAGGGCCCCAAGCAATACATACACAAAGTGTGTGTATCACTTAGAGACATCCTTTTGTCACATTCTTCACATTTTTTAAACCCTAGGGATTTCCCATCCTGTTTTTGAGACATATTGCTGAAATCAAAAACAAGCAATTCAAATTTTTGCTTCAGAAAAAAGGGGAATAAAACAACACACACACAGACACATACACACACATACACACACACACACACACACACACACACACACACACACACACACACACACACACACACACACAAATGTCCTCTAACTAAAATGGACATTGACTAGATTGAGAAAATAAAGAAAGTTTTTTTTTTTTAATTTATTTAAATTGTAGCGTACCTTCGTTGAAGGTTGTGCATCAGGGCTGGCAACTTGGCATGTAAAAATATACTGCCAATCATTAGCGGGCCGGAGTTCTGCTGTGGTAACCCCTAAACGGGAAAAGCCAAAAGACACAACAACAGGGTTAAAGACTGTCCTCTAACTTAAATGGACATTGGAAAGAGAAAGATTAGAAGAGAGAGAACAACACTCGCACAGCCAAAAAGAAAGTCCTTAACAGAAATCGGACTAAAGAAGGATAAGGGAACTACTAGCCAAGAAAGAGAAGAGAAATTAAGTACAAAAATCAATTAATTAAGAAATACAAAACTATATAAATAAACTGTCACTTAGCCCAGAGCTTCCTGGAAGGACCATATCTTTCACTGAGTGACAAATGAGATCTAAGGGTTTAGGAAACTGCATCATGGCTAACGGACAATGCTTTGCTGAAAACCTCGAGCTTTTGAAAAAGGCCAGGATGGTTCCGATGGATTGTATCTGACCCACAAGTGAGAATAAAGGTGAGACTGACAACATCTCATCGAAAGTTATGTACTTACCATAACGTTATATCCATGTTGTTTGTTTTTCACCCAGTTCAGCATATGGGATGTCATATCCAGCTGAATCTCGACTCAGCATCCATTTTGAAGCTTTAATGGTTCCATAGCTCTGACTCACCCCATATCCATAATTCCCTGACTTCATTCCAATACTTCAGATCGAGTTTGCCCTTTACCAGAGTGCTCACACCTATTTATGACAAACATTAGAAAACAGATAATCCATCTAGAAAAGAGACCAGGAAAAATAAATAGATATGCAGTGTTGCTAACAGACAGGGTGTGGCGTGGCAACCAATCAATCATCTCAAAGTTATATATGTGTCAATTTGGCAAGAGGCTGGAGAGTGGAGGTTGAACCGAATGAAAAACAGACATGTCTAAACAGAGAACATGGCTCTACCATTATGATAAAGTACATAGCTTTCATATCTAATGTTTTCAATTTTCTTCTGATTCGATATATGGGACAGATTCCTAACCTGTGTTTCTTGGTTCTGTCAAGGAAGGACAGTCCTGAGTATGGTGGAACTGAAGGAAGAACAAGACCAGGACTGTATGCCCAGTTTATAATGAGTAACAAAGATATGCACAGTGGACCAAGCTGCTGCTGCACAAATGTCAACAATGGGTAGTCTCTTGGAGAAGGCCACTGAGGTATCCACTGCTCTGGTTGAGTGAGCCTTTGGTTTGGATTGTAAATTTAAAACCCATATTACTACAGACAAATAAAATATACTCTGACAACTGTCGCTCGTCTGGTCAGGATAAAACAGACTAACATTTGTGGGTTTTGTTCAAACAGCTTTATTACACACAAACACATCAGAAATGAGGCTTTGTTACTTGAACTGAAATAAACTTATAAACAGACTGACTACTGCACTCATACATGTTAACACTCTGGCTGTTTTCTCAAAATGGCACTGCTGCCTGCATGTGGTCACTATTTATATGCAGGTGCTACATCTGGAAATGCTTCTTTAAGGTGCATACAAACATTCTGATCTACATCCTCCCTCTTTGAGAAATAGTCTTAATATGAAATGACTATTCAGTAACATGCAACTTACAGAAATGATCTTTTGACATGCAGTTATACAAAACTAGTTATTTGACATGCAATCATACAAAATTAGACACATATAAAACAATTATGTCCAAGTTGCTGTGTATTTTACACTAGGTCTGGAAATACAACCTGAATGTGTAACATAAAAGTCAGAAATGGCTTTAGCAACAGGGACTGTCTTCAACGAATGTTCAACTTTGGGGACATCTGGGACATCATCAGGAACGGAAATGGATACTGTGACATGTTCCTCGGTATGAACATTGTTTGCATTGCTCTGAGATTTAGAGCCTGTATCACAGGTACGATGCTGCAATATCATTTCTGATAAAGAAAGAAGATGTCTGTGTTTTCTCTTGTACTCTATACCCTCAGATTCCAGGATCTCGGCTCAGTACATATTCTTCTCACTTGACCAATTCGATCAAAGCCTTTTGCTGTTTGCATCCTCACTGTCTCTCCTTCTGCTCCTTTTGACATAGCTGAACTTCTGAGAAGAACACTTCTTGAAAGGTTGGGCTTTGATTGCTCTGTTGTTTTTAGTATTAAGCACCACCAAACTAGAACTGATAGGCAAGGTTGTTCTAGTTTGCCTAGATAGAAGCCTCTTAGCAGGTGTGCCCAGTTGATTGCCACTGGGTATATTTCTGAGATTAAGTAAATTCAAGAAGATATCGGTATTGTCATGTTTTGACCTCTCCAGTAATTGCTTTGCACCCTGTACTGCATGTTCAGCAAGGTTGCTTGACTGTGGATATTCAGGACTGCTAGTAATATGGATAAAGTCCCACTCTTTAGCAAATCTCTGAAACAATTGACTGGTAAACTGAGAACCATTGTCAGAAATAAGTTTGTGTGGACTACCATGGACTGAGAAATTATATTTCATCTTAGTAATAACAGCACAGGATGTTAGGTTAGGTATGTTAGGTAGCAAATCAATCTCAAACCAGTTTGAAATAAGAGTCTACCAACACTAAGTAATGTTGACTGTTCCACTCAAATATGTCAGTTGCTACTGTTGCAGGAATTTCACTCAGCTGAAGTGTCTCTTTCTGCAAATGTGGCTTAGTACTGTTGCACACTGAACAAGAAGAAAGCAATTTATCAACGTCTTTTGCTAGAGAAGGCTAAAATAGTAGTCCTCTCGCCCTTCTTTTGGTAGAATCGGAACCTGGGTGGCCACAATGTAAAATGTGAATGTATTTTTTTTCCAAATATTTTATTGATTTTCAAAAAGACAAAACATAATTTCTACTAGAATACAAATGAAACAAAGACGAACTATATACAATATGTACATATGGCCTATATGAAAAAAATGAGAATAACTTAGAGTTAGAGAGAAGTTGTTACACATAACAAAAAAGTCAGTGTATTTTCTCCAAGTACTAAGAAGATGTAGAGATCTTTAAAGTCTCAATGAGAGAAAAAACTTTCTTCCAGGGATTGTTGATCCATTTATTAGGGAATATTCTTTGTTTCTTTGTTTCCATATGTATTGTTTCTTCTAGCAGAGTCATAAATTCTTAAAAGTTGGGTTCAGATGAAGTTTTCCATTTTCTTGTAATACATTTTCTAGCAATTGCTAGTATAGTCAATAGTAGATACAAATTATTTTTGCTCATAACTTTTAGTTATGTACTTACCATAACTTCGGATGTATGGGATCCATCTCGCCTACATTCATGACAGATGGGTTCGGAGCCGATCCATCGGCTCCGACTCGGCAACTAATACACTAGCACGAAGTCTCTCATTGGCTGGGCTACTCCCTATCCCAGGATGCACTACACCTGCTTCCCCAGATCTTGTTTGTTCGCTTTCATACATCCATGCAAACACAGAAAAACTAGTAGTCACTATAACCAACTAAAGTTCTTCAAGAAAGAACGCCAAGAAAAAAGGGACTACAGCTCCTCTAAATCCAAATGGAAGGGGGAAGGAGGGTGGGTACTTATGAATGTAGGCGAGATGGATCCGATACATCCAAAGTTATGGTAAGTACATAACTAAAAGATGTAAAGGGATCCTATCTCGCCTACATTCATGACAGATGGGACAGCATCCCTAGCACCTACATCCCGGGTGGCTCATTGGAAAACACTCCTGAGAACTGTGGAACCAAAGGAAGCTCTGCCTCGAGAAACCACATCCAATTTGTAATGAGAAATGAAAGTGTGCGGAGAAGTCCAGGTTGCTGCAGCACAAATATCATCTATTGATAACTTGGAGTGAAAAGCTACGGAAGTAGCCATTGCCCTGGTAGAATGAGCCTTGACTGGAAAGGGGAGGTCTTTGTTAGCCTGTGAATAAATAAAAATGATACAATCTTTAATCCATTTAGATATGGAGGTTTTGTTACTGGTTGACCCAATTTGTTCGCTGCAAAGGAAACAAACAATTGATTAGATGTCCGCGTTTGAGCGGTTCTATTCAAATAAAAACGCAGTTGTCTATGTACGTCCAATTGTTGCAAAGTATATTCTGCGTTATTAGAGAATTCTGGAAAAAGACAGGGAGTTCTATAGTTTGTTGAATACAGAAAGAGGAGGCCACTTTTGGTATAAATGCAGGGTTTAATTTCAATGAAACTCTATGCTTGTGAAAAATCAAATAGGGAGGATCAGAACAAAGAGCTTGAAGTTCTGAAACTCGCCTGGCAGACGTAATGGCTACTAAAAAGGCCATTTTCCAAGACAGAAATTTTAAATCACAGGTAGCAGCTGGTTCGAAAGGACGGGCAGTTAGGGCAGCAAGAACCATATTCAAATCCCAAGGGGGAACAGGATGAGATAAAGGAGGCCTAAGGAGCCAAGCCCCTTTAAGGAAAGCCTTACAAAGTTTGTGAGACATCAATGAAGGTTCAAATGAAGCATGAAAATTAGAAATGGCCGCTAGCTGAACCTTAATGGTAGAAACTGAAGAGCCCGACTGAAAAGGGAGGCCAGAAAATTCAGAACCTCCGATACTGGTGCAGTGAGAGGATCTATACCCGTTCTTGAGCCCAGAAGGCAAACCTTTTCCATTTACTGGAATAAAGTTTGATGGTGGAAGGTTTATGAGAAGAAGACAGTATGTGGACCACGTCCGGCGAAAGAGCATTGTCTCGGACTAAGGATGGAAGTGGAGTAACCATGCTGCCAACTTCAGGGACCTGAGAGACAGATGAAGCCGTCCTGACTGATGAGTCAACAGGTCTGGCACGGATCCAGAAACCATGGACCTTCTATCGCATGCCTCTGTAGGAAAGGAAACCAAACTTGACGAGGCCAGTGCGGGCAATCAAAATCATCTCGCTCTCCATGTAAATGGCCTTCTGTATCACCCTCGGTAAGAGGGGAACGGAGGAAGGCGTAGAGAAGACCGGGGGCCAAATGTGAGTCAGAGCGTCCCTGGGAATCTGTCCCTGAGAAGGGAACAGTGTGAAGAACTCTCTGCATTTCGCATTGTGAGGGCTGGCAAACAGGTCGCAGCAAGGATGACCCCATCTGTCGAAGATTTTCGCAGCTATACCCTGGTTGAGGGACCACTCGTGGGGTAAAAGAATGGTCCTGCTTAATCTGTCCGCAATCACATTGGACTTCCCCGGTATGTGCGTTGCCATTAGAAAGCGGTTGGTAGCTACCGCCCAGTGCCAAAGTCTCATGGCTTCTCTGCATAGTGGGTAAGACCTGGTTCCACCTTGCTTGTTTATGTACCATACCACTGACATGTTGTCGGATAGGATAGCAATCGGGCCCTGTGGGAGAGCGTGATGGAGAGCTTGGAGTACCAATAGTACCGCTCTCATCTCCAGGACATTGATATGCAAATGCGTTTCCTGGATCTGCCATGTGCCTTGGACCGACCTGTCCAGGTAATGACCCCCCCCCTACCTGGGAGGCGTCCGTAGTCACAGTGGCAACGGGACGTTGTGGTATAAAGGGTCGCCCCTGGTCGAGATTTGATTGGAGAAGCCACCAATGCAGATCTCGACGGCAACTTTCCGTGATTATGATTAAGTGGTTCAAAGGAAGTTCCTGATAAGACCATTGAACCGACAGTAGCCATTGTAAAATTCGCATGTGAAGTCTGGCCAAGGGAACTAAAAGTATGGTCAACGCCATCGAGCCCAACAGTTGTAGGATCCGATGGGCCGGGGCTCTTTGTAGGGGGAGACAGGATTTGACTTGATCTTGTAAGACCTGAATTCTTGCTGCCGGTAAAAGGCTCATTCTTTTGTGTCTAAGTCTGCCTATGAAAGTAATAAGCTGAGATGGCTGTAGTACAGATTTTTGCAAATTGAACGTGATCCCCAAGAAACGGCCCAAGGTGAACGTGGCTCTGAGCGCTTGGAGTAGTAGATGCTCGGAGGTGGCAGTAAGGAGCCAGTCGTCTAGATAAGGAAACACCTGGAATCCCAGACTTCTCAGGTGAGCAGTTACCACTGCCAGACACTTGGTGAACACCCTGGGGCTGTGGTGAGACCAAAGGGCAGTGCTCGGAATTGGAAATGACTGACTCGGAGGGGGAAGTGTAAATGTCTCCAGGACACAAGAGGTATGGGAATGTGATAGTAAGCGTCCTGGAGATCTATGGAGCACATCCATGCATCTTTTCCAGCAAAGGAAGAATAGATTGAAGAGTGACCATTCGAATTTGGACTTCTTTACAAACGATTCAATGAACTGAGGTCCAAAATGGGCCTGAAGTCCCTGTCTTTTGGTACCAAAAATAATTTTGAGTAAGTTCCTGATCCGATCTGGTCGATGGGGACAGGCTGGATGGCTTTTTTCTAGCAGCTTTGAAACCTCTAATGCTGCCTGATCCCGCTGACTGGGTGGTACGTCCGGGATTTCCCTTAAAGAAAGGGGGTTTGTTGAAGGGGATGATATATCCTCCGGTAATAATGCGAAGCACCCACTGATCGCTTGTTATGGATTCCCAAGCTTGTGGGTGCGCCGCAAAGCGACCCGACTGGCTCCGGAGTTGCACAGTCGGGCAACAACTCAGGAACGCTGGTTGTATGAAGAACCACGAAAGGAATCGCGGTCTCCAGAGTTACGGGGCCCTCTGCCACCTCTGGGGCGGCGCCTGCCAAATCCCCTGCCTCTGGAGGGGGAATCACTGGGTGGAGTAGGGAAAGACTTCTGAGATTTTCTAAACCACATTTTCCCTCCTCTCCCAGCCTTGGGGTAAGGCCTAGAAGGAGCGGAAAATCGGGCCCCAACGGCAGTCAAAGTCTTGCCCTCCTGCTCGCACCGAGTTAGTGTGTCCTTCACCTTGGGTCCAAACAAAGATGACCCATCAAAGGGGGCGTTGGCGAAGGAAGACTTGAAGGCCTCCGCGAACACAAGCGTAACCAGGCTTGTCTCCTGAGAGCAACGCCTGTTCCCGCTGCTCTACTCGCCCCTTCGGCTGCATATGAAATGAGCCTCATGGACGAGTTAACAATAGAAAAGAGGGTAGTCATCTGTGCGCCAACAGTCGGGGCCAGCGCCTCAGGTAGGTTACCAACAAGAGAGTCATTTAGCTCTTTGAGAAGATCCCTTTGGAGCCTCGTAAAATGACATAAGTAGTTCAGCGACCGTAAGGCAAAGGCCGCTGAAGAGAGGGTACGCTTCCCATACCTATCCATGCTCCTAGAATCCTTATTAGGAGGATGAATAGACGTCGAAGCCTCTGCCACGTCCTGCTGTGTGGCAGAAGCCACCACCAAAGCATCTACAGGCACACCCTTTATGAGAAACTCCTTCTGGGGGGGGGCTGACAAAAATTTATTGGGCCTCGCAGGCACCGGTTCCACAGAATCAGGGTGTTCCCACCCTTGAGAAACCAAATCAAGGAGTTCATCAAAGGGCGGAGAAACCCAGGAGGCGGAAGGCTGGGCCCCAAAGGCCTTGAGGAAGACTGACTCCTCAGCTCAAGGGGTTTTGGCTTGCCAGTCACCTCTCTGTCTCAGAATCTCCAAGATGTCTGAGAAGGAGATATCATCCGAAGATGATTTGGGAGACCCTTCTGCGTCATCGAGGTCAGTATCCGATGTAACAGACTCATCTTGGGAGTCTACGTGCTTCCTCTTACACAGTTTCTTCCTTGGTGGTTCGTCCGAAGCAGATTCGGACGGACCACCCGGAAGAAGGGAACCGCCGATGGGGGTATCCTCAGGCCCTGGGGCCCCGCTGCCGGGGGGCTGCAACACAACAGAGGCACCAGTCTCCAATTCTAGGGACGGTGAGGTAGAATCTTGTTGAACCGGCAAAGACATGGCTAGCGCGCTCCTCATGACCTCAAAGGCCGGACCTCCAGAATCCAAGGAGGTTGCTGGCCTAGAGGCCACGATGGCACCAGGAATTCCAGCAGCCGATGCTCCAAGAGGAAGACTAGGTACCGAAGCACCCAAACCTAAAGTGTTCCCTTCGGCTCCGGCTGAAGAAGTCGCAGTGCCAAACCCTGAACTGGAGGACAGGGTAGGAAGCACAGTCGGAACCTAGAGGCCTGTAAGGGGTCTCTGCTCCGACCGTATGGCTCCACATTGCTCCACCACCACCGGCTCCAACGGCTCCGAAGAGGTTGGAGGAGGAATCAAATGTGTTGGAGGAGGGATCGGCTCCGAAGCAAACTGTGCTGGAGCCGAGACCATTTTAGTAAACACTGGAGATTGGAATAGCCTCTGTAAAACCCTATCCAGGTCCGAATCTGAAAGTCTCAAGGATTTAGAGGAGGTAGACAATCGAGAAGACTTTCCTCTCGGCTCCGAGAGAGAAGGGGACCGGCTCCGAAATGGCTCCAATGCTATCGGCGCCGACTCCACCACAGCATGGACCACCATCGGCACCGAAGGAGCCTTCTTCGGAGCCGAGGGGGAAGAGTCTGAGCTGCACACTTCCACCGGCTCCGAAGCCATTGGAACCGATGGAGGTGATTCACCTCTCGATACTCCCACTTGCGGCTCCGAAGGCAATGGAGCTGAGGTAGGAGGTATCGAGGCAGACCCTTCGACCCTCGGCCCCGAAGTCAGTGGAGCCGAGGAAGAAGAGGTCAATTTTGTCTTTTTAGAAGTCGGCTCCGACGGACTTGTCGGAGCCGATGATCTTTTCTTTTTGGAAGCAACAGGTGGATCTAAGGCTTCCTCAAAAGAAGGTTTAATAAGCCCTTTTAATATCAACTTGTTCTTGCGTTCTTGAAGAACTCTAGCGGAGAACGCATGACAGATGCTACAAGTCTCTTGCAGATGTTTCGGCCCCAAACAATAAACACAGACTGAATGACTGTCTGTAATGGACATCTTGTAATTGCACCGAGTGCATTTTTTAAAACCTGACTTGTGTTCCTTAGACATGATACAAGCCACAACAAGTAAAAAACTCTATGGAAATCTTACTCAACAAGTATAGCACTATACACAAAAAAAGCGCCAACTGAAAAGTGCGAGACACACTGGCGCGAGTACCGGTGAAAGTTTACCTCACAACAATTAGAAAACAGTTAAACGGCCCAAAGCCCTCTAATTTAAACGGGCTTTGCCCGAAAAACAACTAACCAAAAGTTAATTAAACCTAATAGCACTCAAAGGTAGGGCAAAAGCCCTCTAACTTAAACGGGCCTTGCCCGACAGAATAAATCAAATTTTGGAAACACTCAAGCACTCCAACAAAAACTTAAGAAATAGAAAGCAATAGAAAGCAATAGCTGTTAAAACAGCTGTTTGGTGAATATAGACAAAAAATTCCCTAGGTCAAGGACCAATAAGATAAAAAGAACCACTTAGCTCCAGCCAAGTCGAGACCACGTCCAGCTTGTTAAGCGGCAAACGAGATCTGGGGAAGCAGGTGTAGTGCATCCTGGGATAGGGAGTAGCCCAGCCAATGAGAGACTTCCTGCTAGTGTATTAGTTGCCGAGTCGGAGCCGATGGATCGGCTCCGAACCCATCTGTCATGAATGTAGGCGAGATAGGATCCCATTACATCATTTGTTTCAGTTACATTCAGAAAAATCATGGATTTAGTTAGTATGAAGGAATCTCAAAAAATAGCTTGAAGGAAATTTCCAATCTCCTCCCAGAATTTTTTAATTTTGATACACTCAAAAAATATATGAATCCAATCAGCATTACAATTCTGAGAACATCTCCAACAAAACAATTGTTTAGAAGTGTCATTTTAGCTATCCTATTGGGGGTATAAAACGCCCTGTGTAAGAATTTTCATGATAAAATCTGAATGTATTCATGTTGTAAGGAAGTACGAACAACAACTTTTTGGACCTTTGAAAATTATACCATCTTTCATCAACATCTCATCTCTGTATGGAAAGTAAGGTTGTACTTCTGGCGGTCCACAGGATTGCTTTGACAGCCATCCTACAGTGATGAAGTGGTTGAGCTTTTGCAAAATTGGATCAGTCTTTGTATGATCTCTCAGCTCATCAAGTCTCATGGTAGAAAAATTACGCACTTCCATGACATCAAAGTCAAAATTCTCTGCATCAAGCTGTTCCATAGTATTTCTAGGCAATCTGTAAAAGGTATCAGCCAAATATAGTTGTTTACCTTTCGTATAGACCATTTTGAAATTATACTTTTGCAATTTGAGCATCATTCTTTGTAGTTTTGCTGGAGAGGAATGTATAGGCATCTTTAAAATAGTGACTAGGGGTTGATGGTTGGTTTCTATTTGGATAGCTCGGTAACTATAATCATGGAACTTTAAACATGCGAACACAATTACGAAAAGTTCCTTCTCAATTTGAGCATACTGCATCTCAGTTTGGGTAAGAGTTCTAGATGCATAGGCAACATGTCTGCCCTCTTGAAGAATAACTGCACCAAGACCAAACTTTGAAGCATCACAGGAAAAAACTACTGGTTTGTGGACATCATAATACCTTAATGTAGGTGGGTTAGAAATTTGCTGTTTGAGGTTATCAAATGCTCTCTGGTATTGTTCTAACCATGACCATGAAACATTTTTGCATATCAGCTCTCTTAAAGGTGCTGATAACTCAATAAAGTCAGGGATAAATTTGCCCAAATAGTTAGCCATACCAAGACAATGCTGTAGAGCTTGGACATTGTCTGGAGCTGGCATCTCAGGAATGGCTGCTTGATTGAAAGGATCTGGTCATAAGCCTGTACTGGTAAATAAATGACCTACATAAGTAACTTTTGGTAGTCTGAATTTGCACATAAGAGGATTCAGCTTTAAATTCACTTCACGTGCTCTGTCCAGAACTTTCTTGAGGTTTTGGTCATGCTCTGCTTCACCATTACCTCCAATTAATAAATCATCAACTATTATAGCACGTGAGTAACCTGAAAAAAATTGCTCCATTGTATGTTGAAAGACTTCACTGGCAGAATTTATTCCAAATGCATCCTGAGGAATCTGTATCTACCAAATGGGGTACTGAATGCAGTCAGTAGTGAAGACTTGTGATCAAGCATTACTTGCCAAAATGAACTCTTTCCATCTAACACAGAAAAACAGTGGCATGTGGCATGAGGGTTGCAATTTCCTCAACTGTATGCATAGGATGATGAAGTCTATTTAATGCCTTGTTCAAGACTCTTGGGTCAATGCATATTCTGATTTAATTTGCTTTTTCTTATGAGCAGCGACCATGGAAGATACCCACTCAGTTGGTTCTGTGACTGGACAAATCAAATAGAGAGGTTTACATAAGAGTACTTACAATTCTGAAATTTGTCTCACCAAAGTGATTGCCACTAAGAAAATTGATTTCCAACTTAAATATTTACCATGTATCGTGGCCACAGGTTGAAAGGGGGTTGATGTCAGAGCTGGAGCATGATGGTAATATCCCATGGAGGGATTGGATCTCTAATGGGAGGATATAATAGAACAGTTCCTCATTGAAAGGATTTTGAGATCTTTAAGGATGCCACTGTATTATAACTCTGTCCAATATAAAAAATTCAAAATTGCTGCCATTTGAACTTTGATGGTAAAATAACTATAACCTTTTTGAAAAAGGTCTGATAAAAACTCTAAGATAGAGGGAATGTGAGCAGAAAATGGGTCCAAACCTTTGGCTATCACCAAAAATATTTTTTTCCATTTTTTTTCTATGATAAACCATTTTTGTGGCAGGCTTCTGGGAAGCCAGTATAATCTCAACAACCATCCTGGAAGCCTGAAGTCTCTGTCTATTGTCAAAATTGGAGAAACCAAGAGGTTAGTTTCATGGTATTCTGATTCAGAGGAGGCAATCCGGACAGGTGAATAGAAGATATGGATACTAATCCAGATGTAGTAATAGAGGCCACAGAAAGGGGAACCACGTTTATTGGGCCAGAAGGGGCAATGAGGATTAATTTTGCCTTGCACTGTTCGGCTTTCTAAATGAATTTGTTCATGAGAGGTAATGGTGGAAGGCATAAAGTATATCCAGGGGCCAGCTGTGGACCAGAGCATCCCTTGGTGATTGTCCCTGTAGAGAAATCAGGGCAAAGTAAATGCTGCACTTGTTGTTGAGGTAGAAGTGAAAATGTTGCAACAGGTTCAGTGGCTGAAAATTAAAGTTGCCACCATTGGATTGAGAGATCACTCATGAGGAGTTAGGGTAGTCCAGCTCAATTTGTCTGCAGAACATTGGAAGACCTTGAAACAGGAGTTGCTATCACAAAGCAGTGTGAAAACATCACCCAATGCCAAACCCTCAAGGCCTCTTGACACAAGGGGTAAGAATGGGTTCCTCCTTGTTTGTTGTCTGTCTGATGGAAATCTCATCCTTGGGAAGGCCATCCTGAAGGGCCTGCAATGCTAGGAGGACTGCCATCATCTCCAAGATACTGATGTGACATTGATGTGAAGGTTGTAATAAAAATGTAAGCATATGCCTTGGATCATTCTCCCTTAGAAATGCCCCCCACCCTAGAAGGGAGGCATCCATGGCCACTACTGCTATTAGCAGATCTGTATGAAAGTGCTGTCCTTCTGTTACTGACCTAGCAATATGTTGCCCGCAAACCCTTGTGAGTCAAATCTTTGCATGTAATGGCTGAAATTTCTGAGACTCTTGAACTGCCAGCGTCCATTAAAGTATTATCATGTAATAATGAGCCATTATAATCATTAGAATTGGCGAACCATGAGACATAACAGACTCAGGACTAATCATGCTGATGTATTAGCTGTGTGGCCAATAGATGCAAAGATAAGACTCTGTAGTGGGAGAATGACAATTTTCAAAGTTGTGTTGAGGTGGCATCCGATAAATTCTATCTGTTGGGTTGGAAGTAACTGACACTTCTGGAAATTTACTGTTATGCATAAATCTAGTAAACATTAGAACAGAAGATCCAAATAATATAACAGCAGATGACTGAATGTAGAAGTCAGGAGCCAATCATCGAGGTAGGGGAAGATTTGGATCCCTAGCAGATGCAAGTGCACCACTAAGACTCACATTATCTTGGTGAACACCCTGGGGGCTGTGGTGAGACCAAAGGGCTCTGAACTGGTAGTGATTGACTCCTAGATGGACTCTCCTGGAGTGCTTCTCTATTTCCACATGATAGTAATCATCCTGGAGATCTATCAAGCACATACAATTGTCCTTCCTCAGAAGAGATAATATGGATGGAGCTGTGACCATCTGGAATTTTGGCTGCTTTATGAATTGGTTGAGATGACTGGGATCCAAAATTAGTGTGAGGTCCCCCGTTTTTTTTTGGCATTAAAAAGAACTCTGAGTAGACTCCGGATCTTAACTGGTCTGGGGGGACCAATTGTATGACTCTTTGTTCTAGTAGCTTGAAAATTTCTATTGCTTCTGGTTACAACTGACTGGGTGAAACATCGGGAACCACTTTTGTCTTTATGAGTGAGAAAGAAAATGGAATGGAATGGCCTCTGGAAATTATCTTTAGTACACATGCATGTTTCATTATGTTTTGTACAGAATGCAGCAGTCAGGCAACCCTTCAAGGATGGAAACAGGGCTTCTTGGTAAAGGGACCACAGAAGCCCTTGTTATGTGGTTCGCTTCTGCCTCTCAGGTGACATCCACTGGCATTTCCTCCACCTCTGCCATGTGGAGGTCTATCACCAGGAGAATCCTGGTAAGAACTCTGTGACTTGCGAAACCACATCTTTTTCCCAACCCTCTGATTCTTGGAGTAGGATTTTTGGGAACTGGAAAAACAGATGCTCACTGCAGAGAGAGTCTTACTGTCCTACTGGCTCCAAGTCATTGTGTCTTTAACTTTCAGGCCAAAAAGTGTAGAGCAGTCAAATGGGACATTGATGAAGGACATCTTGAAGCCTTTTGTGAAATCACAATGATGCATCCAGGGATGTTATCTTGGAGTAAATCCTGTGCATGCCACTCTGGCGGAGCCACTGGATGCATTACAAACAAGATGCATGGCTAGGTTCGAAGTTCACTGCAGAGTAGAAAGCTGGGAGTCCAGTCTTTTGGACATCTGCAATAAAACTCCAGAAAGAGACTTAGAAGTTTCTTTAGTCGTCCCTCTGAAATCTGCTGACATGAACTAAACGATTTACTGACCTAAGTGCAAAGGTCGCTGTTGACTATGTCCTTTTCCCAAATCTGTTTGAGGCCCTAGACCCCTCCTGTTAGAGCAATGGAACAGTCTTCAGACAGTTCCTTTTCAGTGGCTGCTGCTAAAACCATGTCATCCACCGGTGGACCATTGCTCTAATGTTTCCTATCCTTCACAGCTGCTAAAATCCTATCCAGTTTCTTGGGTATTGGCTCCAGCACACCAGGGTCCTGCAAGCCCATTGCACCATGAGGTCAATAAGTGGGTCAGTGAGTAGTACTACCCAGTATGATATTAAGCCAGAAACAAAAGCTTCCAGAAATACATATTTGTCGGTGAGGGATCTTTGGAGGATCATCCCCCTCTCTGTTTCATGAGCTCAAGAATTTAACCAAAGGTGGCATCTTCCAAGGGGCACCTGGGGGAACCCTCACCTCATCCAAGTCTATGTCCTCTGTGAAAGACTCTGCAGATTAGTTTATATACTTTTGCTAGCAGGTCTGTTTCTTGTGAACTGATGCCATTTGGAAGACAGATGGCTCAGAATCAGACTGGCAGCTGACATAGCAAGTGGTTTCAGAAGCCTGTCATCCCAACTGTCCCTGTATGACAGGATGAAGAGAAGATGACATTGCAGGCTCTAGTTGTGGCTTGGGTGGAACCAAACTAGGAAAAAGAGCCTTCTGTTTGGGTAAGCCCAAGACCCTTTCAAAAAAGTCAAAGGCAAAAGTTGACACAAAAGCTAAAGATCTTACATGGTCTTAGAAGGACAGAAAACCCTTGACAAGCCCCAGACCCGAAGCGGATCACAGCTGTCTAGTGCCAATACACTGAGGGGAAGAGATGGCTCCAAGAGTCTTGGGGTCTAGCCATCCCCTAGGAACCCAACACCAGTGTTACTTCTTTGAGTCCCTCCCTGATCCAAAGGTATGGGATTTCAAAAGAGATAGGGAAGCTGTCAGCATTAAAGTAGATTGAACTATAGGCACTGATCAAAATGCTTTGGAATTAGTTGGATCCAAAACTGTCGGAACCAAAGAATGGACTGCAACAGGCAAAACAAGTGGAGGCATAGAGTGGCCAGTGGTCAGTACATCTCCAGGGGAAAGTACTGAAAGAACCCCAAACTGGATTTGTGTTTTCAAGAACTTTCTCATCATCCAGTCGATTTCATACTCTGTTCAGCTGTGAGATGATAGAGTAGAAAAAGCCACGGATGAAGGCCTGGAATATCTCCTTTCTTGCAGGATCAGATGATGCAATCTTGGGCTCACCAGTTCCAGTGAAAACTGGGGCCAAGGAGAGGATGGCTGGGACCGAGATGCTGTCAGTTCTGACCTCCAGGCAACTTTAGGTAGGGGTTTGACAGGTACTGTCATATCCAAGGAATGTTTGATGGTAGAAGAAGGAGACTTGTCCTTGGGTGGCACAGTGATGCCGTGGTTAGTGTTGTCACTCCACAGCAAGAGGTTCTTTGGTTCAATTCTCGGCTGGGGTGCTTCTGTACAGAGTCTGCATGCCCTCCCTGCATTCATGTGGGTTTCCTCCAGGTGCTCCAGTTTCCTCCCACATTCCAAAGTCATGCGTCTGAAGCATTTCTACCTGGGCCACCATTGAAATGGGCTCTTTTCCAGTCAAACATTCCCAGTAAACAAATATTAAATAAATAAAATTAAATGAAATGTTCTTTTTCCTCTTCTTTCTCTTTGTCTGTTTTTCTCTTTATTTTTGTCCCTTTCCTTGCCTTTGTCTTTTTCTAGAGCCTTTTTGGAAGACCTAGTTCTAGCCTGTTTGTTTGCAGGGGAAATAGAATAATAATAATAATAAGAAGAATATGACCCAGGCAACAAAGACCCTGTGAATGGGGGGAGGAGGCCTCTTATCACCACTTTGTCACGTCAAGCTTATCCAAATGGGCAGCACACAGGCAATACACATAAAATGTGAGGAACTTGAAGGTGAAGCTTGTGCCCGTACTCAGAACATTTTCTGAAAGCTTGCAACTCAGCCATTATCACCTAAACAGAATTCAAAGCACAAAACACAGCTAATGTATTAAACTATTACCTTATATATCTAAATGTAAAGTTATGTACTCACCGGAACTTTCCATCTGTGTTGTCCATTTTCATTCTTCCTCAACTGATGGGTTCAGATCCAAAAGTCTGGTCTGACTCGGCTGCTTCTACCAGATCATCAACTCCAAGAACTCTCAAGCTCCTCCCTTTACCCATAATGCCCTGCCAGCCTAACTACCTCAGATTGAGTTTTCTGACCCTAGATATAAAGGGACAAGCCATTATATAAATTAATAAAGGTAGAAAGGAAAAATGAAGCAAAAGGAGGGGGCAGGTGGGCAGGAAGTTGAGGAAGAATGAAAATGGGCAACACAGATGGAATGCTATGGTGAGTACATAGCATTTTTATTTGATGTTGTCCTTTTCATTCATTTCTTCACTGATGGGACAGAGTCCCCAGCTACTGTAACCTTGGGAGGCCCTCAAGGATGGATATTTTGGAGTACTGTAGAGCCAAAGGCCACTCTGTTCCTGGAAATCAAATCTAATTTGTAATGAGCAATAACGATGTGAGAATTTGACCAAGTTGCAGCTGTGCAAATGTCATCTGGAGAAACTCTTGACCAAAAAGCTGAAGACACTGCCATAGAGCTCATGGAAATAGCCCTAGGAGGCTTGGCAAGGATAAACATTTTTTACCATAAACAAAAAAAATACATTCAGTTATCCATTTGGCCAATATAACTTTGGATACTGGTGTGTCCAGTCTGTAAGGAAAAAATGAAACAAATAGCTGTTCAGCCTTCCTGAAGTCTTTGGTTCTGTGAAGATAAAAGCAAAGCTGCCTATGCACATCCAAAAGGTGGAGCATATACTCTACCTTATTTAAAATGCTAGGAAAGAAAACTGGTAGATTAATGACTTGGTTTATGTTAGACTCAGAAGCTACTTTTGGCAAATAAGATGGATTTGTTTGGAATGACACTATGGAAAAACAGGTAAGGAAGTTTAGAAAGTAGAGCCTGGAGTTTGGATGCCCATCTAGCTGATGTGATAACAACCAGAAAAATGGTTTTCCAGGATAAAAATGTTAGTTCTCCTTTGGCTGAAGGTTTGAAAGGAGGCTGTGTCAAGGCCTGAAACATGATATTTTAATCCCAAGGAGGAGTGGGATCCTTTAACGGTGATCTAAGTAAAAAGGCTCCTTTGAGAAAGACTTTACAAAGTTTAGAAGAAGCTAAGGTAGAGTTATTTGCTCCAAAGTGGAAATTAGAAATGGCAGTCAACTGAACTTTAACAGTTGAAAAGCTAGCCCCTTCATTGAAAATCAAAGCTAAAAGTACAAGGACAGATGGTACCAATGATGAAAAGGGATCCAGGCCTTTGCTAAGGGCCCAGAAAACACTTTTTTCCCCATTTACTCTTGTAAATCCTTCTAGTAGAATAGTTTTAAGAGGATAATAAGATATGACAGGCTAAGGAGGACAGACTGGGTGCCTGTCAATCAATGAAATTGGAGAAACCATGCGATCAGTTTGAGGCCTGTTAAGCTTGGATGAGTAATACCTGTTGGGTGAGATAGGAAGGCTAGAGTGAGATCTAGTATCCAGGGCAGATGTAGAAGATGAGGCCAGAGGAAGGGGAACCAGATTTTTCATGGCCAGAAGGGTGCAATGAGGATAACTGGCTCTTAAACTGGAATGTTTTCTGTAGAAATATGGGAATGAGGGGTAATGGTGAGTAAGCATAAAGAAGACTGGAGGGCCTATCATGAACTAGAGCATTTCTTGATGACTCCACCATTGGAGAGATCAGGGCAAAGAACCACATGCATTTGTTGTTAAGGGGAGAGGAAAATAGATTGCAGCATGGGTGGCCCAATCAATGGAAAATCAACTCTGCCACTTTGATATTGAGAGACCACTCGTGAGGCATCAGAATGGACCTACTTAGTTTGTCTGCAATCACGATGGACTGCCCCAGAATATGCATCGCTATTAGAAAGTGACTGGAAAAGATCACCCATTGCCACATTCTTATTGCTTTTCAAACAAGACGGTAAGATCTGGTTCATCCCTGTTTGCTGATGTACCAAACTACTGATATTGTCCATCTGAAAATCAATTGCCCCAGATGGGAGTACAACCTTAAAGGCATGCAACACTAGTAAGACTGCTCTCATCTCCAAGACACTGAGATGCGTCTTGGCCTCTTCAGAGGAACCACATATCTTGGACTGTCCTTCGCAAGTAGTGCCCCCCACCCCCACCCCCACCCCAAATGGGAGACATCCACTGTCACCATGGCCATCGGCAGGAGAAGAACAAATGGATGACTTTCACACAGCTGGTTTGAATAATCTACAAAAGAGGATATCTTTTCCACATTTGTGTAATCTTGATTGGAGCGGTCAACAGATGTTGAAGAATGGATAAATGGATTGAATGTGGCCATTGAAAAATTTGCATGTGGAGCCTGGACAGAGGAACTAGGGTGATAGCTGCTGCCATTAATCCCAGGGATTGCAAAATTAATCGGACACAAAAGAAGAATTTTGAATCACTTTCTTGAATTGGGACCTCAGTGTCTGTACTCAAGTAGAGGGAAAAGAGGCTTGCTGACTGACTGTGTCTAGACTAGCACCTATGAACTCCAGGCTCTGTATAGGTGTGAGATGAGGTTTGCTGTAATTGAGAGTGATTCCAAGATAAAAACACAACTGGAGCAAGTAGTCCCTTGCCTGCAGAAGTTGATGCCTGGTTGGGACAGTTAAGCACAAGTCATCTAGCAATGAAAACACTCAGAATCCCAGCAGTCACAAGTGAGCTGCTACCACTGCCATGCATTTGGTGAACACCCTGGGGGCTCTGGTGAGACCAGAGGGTAGTGTTCTGAACTGGTAATGATTGGCTCCCAGCAGGAACTGCAGGTATCTTCTGGAGCACCTGTTCATTTTTATGTGATAGTATGCATCCTGAAACACATCTAATCGTCCTTTTGCAGCAGACGCAAAATGGACTGAACCGTGACCATCTGATACTTGAGTACTATATAAACTGATTTAATTTGCTGAGATCCAGAATTCGTCTCATGTCCCCTGTCTTTTTTGGCATCGAGTAGAATCTTGAGTAATTTACAGACCCTCTCTGGTCTGGGGGAGACCTCTTGGATGATTTTTTTAATTCTAGCAGCCTTTTTATTTCTAGAGATTCTGCTTCCCTCAGGCTAAGTGAAACATCAGGGATTGTCTTCACACTGGTGAGAGGGGCTAGAGAAAATGGTATGGTATAACCTCCGGATATGATTCTCTTCACCCACAAATCTTTTGCAATAGATAGGTAGGCTCTCTGGCACACAGACAAATGTCCTCTGACTGCCTCCAAAGATGAACAGTTGGGCCTCCTTTTAGGAGCTCTGATATGGCTTATCCTGGAAGGAAACCCTGAAGCCCTGGTTCTGTAGGCCACCTCTGCCTTGAGGATACCATCTTCCATTTGAATTCCCCCCTCTGCCCCTGGGGGAACTATCTCCATGTGAATCTTGAAAAGGACCCTGGGGTTTCCTAAACCACAGTTTTCTACCTCTCTTGCTGATTCTTACAGAAAGGTCTTTGAGGAGTTGAAAAATATACACCAGTACAAACAGGATCTTTCCTTCTTTTTCACATTTAGACAGCATGTCTTTAACCTTGGGGCTGAACAGGAAAGATCTGTCAAAGGGTGCATTGATGAGCAAAGACTTTATCGGGCTTAGCAAAATTGCACAAGTGCATCCAGGCATGTCTCCTGATGGCTATGCCTGAACCCACAGCCAGTAAGGTGCCTTCCACTGCATGGAAAATTAACCTCATGGACACATTTGAAATGGTTTGGAGGGTGGCCAGTTAAGATTCTGTTTCCATCCTCGGACAACATGGATGCAGAAAAAGATTTGGCAAGCTCCTTGATCAGATCTCTTTGTAACCTCATAAAATGTGCAAAGTAATTTAGCAACCTGAGGGCAAAGGTTGCTGAAGCAAATACACACTTCCAAAATCTGTCCAAAGCACTCGACTCTCTGTCAGGGGGTGTGGACAGAAGAACTCTGCACTGCCAGTTCCTTCTTTGAGGCTTCAGATACAACCACAACATTGACTGGGACTCCCTTGTTCCAGTGTAAGCAGTCTTTAGGGGAGATAAAATGTTGTCAGATCTTTTCAATATTGGCACTACAGTATCTGGCTCTATCCATGTCCGGCAAGAGACAAGGTTGATGAGCTCACTGGCTGGGAGGTCAGCCAAGAAGTAAATGGGCAGATCCAAAAGCCTCCAGGAACACCTATTTCTTCTGGGAGGGGGTGTCAGTGAACCATCTTTTTGTTTCAGGAGCTCCAAGATGTCTCCAAAGGAGATGTCTGTGGGTGGTGATCTGGGGGACCCTTCCTATTCATCGAAATCAGTATCCTCTGTGAGAAATTCCTGAGGGAATCTAAGTGCCTCCTCTTACACATTCTCTTGCAAGGGACTTCCTCAGTGGGATGCTCTGGGGAAGTATCGGGAGACATCACAATGTCCTGACAGACCAGCTGAAGACTAGCTCTGGCTGGCTGTCCCAGTGGAAGGGATGGATGAGGCTCAGAGCAAAAAACCAAATGAGGCAGGGTTGTCTGATCCAAGGGGGACAGGGAAGTCTCTTCTTTAGACAAGGAGAATGCCCTCTCCACAACCTCAGAGGCAGAATATCTAGGGGAAACAGAAGTAGATGGCACCAGAGTGAGAATCTTTTCAACCATCCATTCCTGCAATTTCACCGGCATTCTACTCAAGGAGAGAGTTGGACCCGGGCTATCCAGCGCTGAGGCCCTGAGGAGAAAGAATGGCTCAGACAGCTTCGGAGTCAACTCCAACCCCCCCCCCCGGATCCAGTGCTGATGTTTCAGCTCTGAGAGTCTTCCAATTCTGAATGTCTCTGAGCTGGTCTGCTCGGCGGAATCATTAGAGTAAAGGAACAGATCATCTTCAGGTCTGACGAAGATTCCCCCAGAAATCTCGGATCCGAGGGTTCTGAAACAGTGGGTCAGACTGGAGAAGGAGATACCACGAGGGAAGTGGATAAGGGATGACTTTAAGAACCAGTGGGAGTCAGAGCTAGTAGAACCCCCATATGAATCTGTGCTCTGACGAACTTCCTCATCATCATATTCAAATCAGCTTTTTAAAGGTTTCTAAAGACCTAACAGATGACATGGTGGATGAAGGTCTGGAGTGTCTTCCCAGAGATCCCTCCAGGAAAGGAGAAGGGAGCCTAGATGAAACTGAACCTGTAAGAATTGGAGGGGAATGGACCCATGGAGACCTACATTTCAAAACAGTTGGATCCGAGACAACCAGATCCAACTTCTTATGCACTTTTGTAGGCGGTTCCATTGAAGGAGCCAATACTGAAGAATGGTCAGGAGACCATTTACGGGACTCCTTTTCCTTCAGAATAGACTCAAATTTGCTTTTGTCTGGCTTTTTAGTAGGGGTTTGAGCCCCAGCAATCAAGGAAGTACAAGTAGAATGAAGGAGGCCTCTTAAAACAAGCTTGATTCTTCAATCCATTAAAGCCCTGGAACTGAAGCCAGAGCTGATCGAACAGTCTTCAAGATGAGCAGGATCTAGGCAGTACACGCATCCCTGTGGGCATCAGAGTTGGTAAGCTTATACCAACAAGTGGTAATGCACTTTTTGAATCCTCTAGGCTTGTCAGCTATTAAAGCACCACAAGAACAATATAGTGCCAAGATACTTTACTGAAAAAAAATTCTAGCAAACTGTAATTATAGAAATTTTTTTAATAGAAGAAAGAAAAGATTAAGAAAGATTCAAAGAAGGAAAAACTGCCAACAATGATAGGAAGAAATACTCCAAAGAGTAAAAAAGGAATACCAACAATGGTACTGGGAAGGGTAACGAAAATGAGTAGCTGAAAAGAATTAGAAAAACAGCTATAGTCAGCTTAAAGATTATGGGAGGAGGGAGGAGGAAAACAGCAAAATACAAAGGTTAGAAATATAAACTAACTCAAGACCAAACAGGTAATGAAAAACTGGAAAAACTCCAATCAAATGTTCGAGAGCAAAGGAATACACATATGAAACTGATGACGGCAAACAAGATCTGAGCCATCAGTACCAAATACGAAACACACCAATTCCAGCCAAAAATAAAATATGACGTAAAAACTGGAAGCCACAGAAAGCCATGATAACCAGTAATCCACAAACGTTTATTGATAAACCACAGGCTAACCACTTTCGTCTTGTAAAAAAGACATCTTCAGAACCTTACTTTACAAAAGCAGTGTGGGTTCAAATACTGTTACAAATCAAAGTAAAAAAGCCACACCCTCACTCACACATCTCTCAGGATCAATCATGTGACCCCACAACTTAGAACATTAAAGACACATTACACCAAACTTTTATATTAAAAAACACAATTTCCTTACATTAATATATATTTTTTAAAACACAGCCCTATGTGTACCTTTATGCTATTTAAATCATTTTATATATTTTTTTATATTTTATTCTATCTTAATTTTAATTCACTAGCTATGGAGATGTTTTAATTCAGTTCTGGCAAGATTGTTGCATCAAACCTAAGCTGCCACAACATCTCTTGGTGCAGCAGTTTGTTTTTCCAGTCGCCTGGAAACACTTGTAGTGATATTTGATCAACAAAAAATGAAAATTTAGTAAAATTGCTACAGGACATCGAGTGCCGTGCAAGTGCACTTTTGTTGTCTCCTTTTGATATACTATATAAGTGCTGATAAACTCTCTTGCTCAGTGCATTGTTGGCTTTTCCAATATAAAAAGCCTGACAAGATGAGCATACTGTAAAATAGATAATTCTTTCTGAAGTGCAGTTGTATTTGCCATCTTTCGCATATCTAACTATTCTGTCTTTGAGATACCCCTGGTAATCAGAATTAATAGAACAACATTGATTACATCTACCACACTTTCTAGTTGTAGGAAACACTCTATCGTGTTGCACTGAATTAAAATTAAGATTTAATAAAATATAAAAAAATATATAAAATGATTTAAATAGCATAAAGGTACACAGAGGGCTGTGTTTTAAAGAATATATAAAAATTATGGTTTTTAATATAAACGTTTGGTGTACTGTGACAACCTCAGAGCCATCTCCAACACCCCAGATCCAGCACTGACGCTGTGGCTCCAAGTGTCATTCGACTTCCAATATGCTCAGAGACGGTCTCCTCAGTGGCAGTATCAGTGTAGAAGATACAATGATCTCCGCATCCAATATAGATAGATCCAGTATCCTCGGATCCAACTGCTCTGAAACCAAAGGTTGGATCTCAGAAGGAGAAAAAAATAGGCTGGGTAGTACTCATGATGGTCTCTGGATGCAATGGGGTAGGAGCCGGGAGAGCCCCCATTTAATTTTGCATTGAGAGGAATTTCCTCATCATACTGTCCACGTCTGCTTCAGTCACACTTTTGGAGGAATGAGAAGATGAAGCTACTGATGAAGCCCTAGAATGATGATGACTTTCCAGAAAAGAAGATGGAAGACAAGAAGACACCGGCTCCAGGCTTGGAGGAGATCAGATCCAAGATGACCTACCCATATGTTTCTTCCGATCAGAGGGGGTCATATCTGAAGTCTTTGTTTTTGGATCCAAAGTAGTCAGAATGGAAGATTTTGCCTTTGGATCCAAACAGGTCATATCCAAAGGTTTTGAAACTTTCAGAGGCAGCTCAAAACTCAGGATCAAGGAACCTTTAGGGTGCAGGGAATGCTTTTTAGCCTCTTATTTTGTCATGTTTTTTAGGGGTATGAGCCCCAGATACTATACTGGAAGATTTTGGTGAGAGTAATCCTATAAAAATTGGTTTATTTCTCCTGTTAATAAGGGCCCTAGGATTAAAGGCCATACAAATACCACTGGCAGAATCCAAGTGGGCCAGGCCTAAACAATAAACACACAAAGCGTGTGCATCAGATAGCAGAATTTTATGGTCACGGGCCATACATTTTTTAAAACCAGAGGGGTTTTCAGCCATATCTATTCTACAAAAAACTGGGAGAGAATGCTTATTACCTCTGTGTCTTGAGACGCAAAAATCCTATGCACACCCCCCGGGTTGTAACGTGGAGACATGGCTCAAGTACAGGCGGAGCTAGCAGAACTGCGGGGTGAAGTGAGCAGACTTTCACTTTTATTAACTAACTTCAGCACTCTTGTTGCCGGTAACGGTAACAGCAACAGTGGTCCATTCAAGGTTAATTCAGCTTCAGAATCTCCGGCAGCCCCTAGGAACAGTGGTTCACCCATTAGGGTACCTGCAGTATTAAACAACAATAATAGTGATATTCCCAATTTTACTTTACATTCTCCGGGGATTCCTAATGGACAGGGAACAGCCGGTGGCCATGTTAAACCGATAGACTTATCAGCTACACATCACTCTATCGATCAACGGAACAGTAGTAAGTTAGGAACATCGGACTTTACATTCGATTGGTCTTTTGGAGATTTAGATGAAGAAGCTAAGTGTGTGGGAACTAAACCAAAGAGAGCAATGCCCAAAATGACTTATGCACATACAGACAGTGGTGCCCTTATCAGTAAAAGTACAGGGATTTTATTGGATGCACATATTATAGCTGACAAAGCGTGTGGGAATTCAAATAATTTATTAAAAAATTTTTGGGCAGTAACTGTTTATTTGAAAACAACAATACAGACTATGAGAATGGAAGACTTTCAGTGTCAAAAGGTACACTCAAGGACATAATTTTTTCATTGGGTAAGAAATTGAACAATATAAATAATATAAAATTGGACAATGCCTATCTGACAAAATGTATGGAAACAAATATAGTCCCTATGGGACTTAGATTTTGTAAGTACCCTATGGGGATTGAAATAACTGACAACATTATAAAGCAATTTAATTTATTCTTTGATCAATGTGGTATGAAATATATGCAAATGTTAATTAAGTTCAATGATGAAAAACTGGTTAAACTTATGCAGGAAGTGGAAAAGTTGAATGAGATGATTAGAAATTAACATCTGATGATGCAAAGTGTATAGATGAATTTGCCCTGATTAAGGGCATGTTCTCAGAATGTGATTATCCTAGTGAGTTGCTAGACAATACAGCGAGATCTGTTAAGTGAGCGATCCACTATTTATGGACCCATTATTAAATTTGGGTTCACTAAGGTATTAAATAATGCCCAAAACACGCAACCCAGTTTTTCTATGGCTACAAATATGGTGGTACACTACACACTGGATGTTAAAAATATTGAACACATTATTTTCAAAAAAGTGGCACATATTAAACTGTGATGAGAACACCAAAAAACTGGGTAGTAGGACCCCCCCCCCATTTACATACAAAAAGAGAAGTAATCTTAAAACCATTCTAGAAAGAAACCCAGTGCAACACGACAGAGTGATTCCTACAACTAGAAAGTGTGGTGGATGTAATCAATGTTGTTCTATTAATTCTGATTACCAGGGGTATCTCAAAGACAGAATAGTTAGATATGCGAAAGATGGCAAATACAACTGCACTTCAGAAAGAATTATCTATTTTACAGTATGCTCATCTTGTCAGGCTTTTTATACTGGAAAAGCCAACAATGCACTGAACAAGAGAGTTTATCAGCACTTATATAGTATATCAAAAGGAGACAACAAAAGTGCACTTGCACGGCACTCGATGTCCTGTAGCAATTTTACTAAATTTATGTTTTTTGTTGTTGATCAAATATCACTACAAGTCTTTCCAGGCAACTGGAAAAATAAAATGCTGCACCAAGAGATGTTGTGGCAGCATAGGTTTGATGCAACAGCCTTGCCAGGACTAAATGAAAACATCTTCATAGCTAGTGAATTAAAATTAAGATTGAATAAAATATAAAAAAAAATATAAAATGGTTTAAATAGCATAAAGGTAAACAGAGGGCTGTGTTTTAAAGAATATATAAAAATTATGGTTTTTAATATAAAAGTTTGGTGTAATGTGTCTTTAATGTTCTAAGTTGTGGGGTCACATGATTGATCCTGAGAGATGTGTGCGTGAGGGTGTGGCTTTTTTACTTTGATTTGTAATAGTATTTGAACTCACACTGCTTTTGTAAAGTCAGGTTCTGAAGATGTCTTTTTTACAAGATGAAAGTGGTTAGCCTGTGGTTTATCAATAAACGTTTGTGGGTTACTGGTTATCCTGACTTTCTGTGGCTTCCAGTTTTTACTTCAAGATCTGAGGTATATTAGGTTGGCAGGGCATTATGGATAAAGGAAGGAACTCGAGAGTTCTGGGATCCAATGATCTGGTAGAAGGAGCCAAGTCAGAACCAAGTTTCAGATCCAAAGCCATCATTTTAGAATGAAAGAAAAGGGCAATCTCAGACACTATTATCAGACTTACTAAGAAAGTTCTATAACTGCTAATATCATCTACTCATTAACTACTTATACCATAAAATTCTACTTAACACACAACAACACAAAGGAAAAAAGAAAAAAAAACTGTTATTTAAATCTCAACACACTGGAGAGAAAAAAACTGTCACAGTAGATAAGATGTATTGCAAGAACAAGTAATTAAGCTATACTAAGTTTTTACATGCAAAAACACTAGGCAAATATTTTGAAAGGATATGAGAGGCTTCAAAACACATCTGAAGTCTTCAGGCAGCAAATGAGATAAGAGGTATGAGAATGGAGTTCATGGAATTATGGGTAGGGGAGGAGGTAGAGCCCTGGAAACATGGAATCTTCATATTCGGTGCCAAGGTCTGATCCAACAGATCCGACATCCCATATGTTGAACTGGACAAAAATAGACAACACTGGATCATAAAATTAAAAGGTACAAGGAAAGCAACTCAGTAAAAAATAATGTTAGAAATTACTGGAAGTGAATAAGAGATAGTGGCTTTTCTGGTAACTGAATACTTTGATATATTTAATAGAATGGAATATAATTTAGTTTTATTTAAAAATAACCAGTGATTTTTTTCTTATGGCTAAAAGTTAATGTTTTCTGAACACATGCAAGTTGTTTTTCAACATCTGGAAGGGGAATAAACATAAGATAAGAACAGAGAGTAATTACTGTAAGAAAGAGCACAGGCTGTAACATGCATCATAACATGGATGCCCTTAATTTTAGGTTAATTAATGCCTGTGGGTACAGCTGTCAATTTGGGACAATTGTTCCTATCAGGAGAGTTAAACTTCATTATTTAAAGATCTGCATGGTTTTATGCGTTTGTTATAAGTTATTAGATTATGGGGTGTTTTGGGCATGTGTCTGGTCTTTTGTTTGAGAGTTTTTATTAAAATAAAATGTCTTGTAAAATGTGACATAGATTCAACTGGAGATGACAGAAAACCACTGTATAAAGAATCAACCTGCCAAATATTAGTGGGTGTATGTAACATGAAAGCTGGGAATAGACATTTAAAAACTTTTTATTACAATGGTTAAGCTAAACATATTATTTTGGAAGAAGAGTGGTCTCACAGGTATAGGCAAAAGGTAACAGCATTGAACCATACTAAGAAATGCAGACTGCAAACAGCAATACTACAGGAAACACATTTGATAAGAAGTCAGTATGTGAATTTGATAAAGAAAGGATTTCAGGATGGGTATTCAGTGGACTATCAGGGATAAAGGAAAAGGGGAGTACTTATACTAATTGATAGAGAAGGTCCAACAATGATAGAAGAGAGAGAAAAAAGATAGTAATAGTAGATTTGCAGTAGTAAGAGTTTACTTTCAAGGAAGGAGGACTATACTAGCATGTATTTATATTTCTATTCCACCTAAAACTGCTACTATGGAGCTTAAGAAAATTTTAGGAAAAATAATCATCTTTCAGCAGGGAATATTAATTATAGGTGGGGACTGGAACTTGATTTGCAAGAGTGTGGATGTACCTGGGGGACCTGGAAGGGAAAATATAGCAAAACAGAGTAGATTTCTGAAGAAATATATGCAAATATTTTTTATGGAAGATGTGAAATTAGTAGTAGGAACTCTGAGAAAATGTATGTATTATTCCCCAAGAAACAAAAACTGTGTTAGACTAGACAAAAAAAGTTATGCACTTACCATAACATTTATCTGTGTTGCCCATTGTCATGCTTCCTCAACAAATGGGTTCAGATCCAAACCTCGGATCCAATTTGCCCACTTTTTCCAGCTTGGGGAGCACTGAAACTTTCAAGCTCCTCCCTTACACATAATGCATTAGTCACCTACCATAGCTCAAATCTTGTTTTCTGACCTTTTAGTCTATATAGTATTTAACAAAAATCAAGGAGATGAGATAACAGTATGTGGAGCTCAAAAAAGGGAACTTTGGTTCCTTTGACATCTTCTAATTCTTCTAGAAGTCAAATTGGTAGGGGGTTGGAGGGAGGGGAGTTGATGAAGAATGAAAATGGACAACACAGATGCAACATTATGGTAAGTATATAACTTTTTTATCTGATGTTGTCATTTTCATTCATTCTTCAACAGATGGGACAGAGTCGCCAGCTACCTAAATCCTGGGAGGACTCTAAGGAAGGATATTCCTGAGCACTGTTGAGCCGAAGTCAGCTCTTCCCCTACATATCAGATCCAATTTGTAATAAGCAATAAAGGTATGATGATTAGACCAAGTTGCAGTTGCACAAATGTCATCCAAGAAACAGCTGGATAAAAATACAGAAGAAGTTGCCACAGACCTGGTAGAATGAGCCTTTAAAGGTTTTGGCAAAGGCAAACTCAACTTTTTGTAAACAAAGTAAGCACAATTCATTAACCATTTGACTAAAGTCACTTTAGTTACTGGTTTGCCCAATTCTGAATCTGAAAAGGAGACAAATAATTGATCTGATTTCCTGAACATTTTTTTCCTTGTAAATAAAAACATAACTGTCTATGAACATCCAAGAGGTGCAACATATAACCTCCTCTGCAAAATTTGAAAAGAACACTGGAAGGTTGATAACTGGGTTCTGACACCACCTCAGGAAGGAAGGATGGGTTGGTTCGTAAGGATACCCTATCCTTATGAAAAATCAAATAAGGAGACTTAGAAGATAGGACTTGAAGTTCTGAGACTCTTCTAGCAGAGATAATGGCCATTAAAAGGAGTCTTCCTGGTTAAAATTTTAAGTTCATAATTGGCTGACAGTTCAAAGGGAGATTGGGTCAAAGACTGTAAAACCAAATTCAAATCCCACGGAAAAGTGGGATTTTTAAAAGGTGGTCTAAGAAGAAAGGTTCCCCTTATAAAGGCCTTACAAAGTTTGAAATAAGCTAAAGACGATGTTTTTATTCCAATGTGAAAATTAGAAATGACAGCTAGTTGTACTTTAATAGTTGAAGAACTAGCACCTTCATTAAAATTGTAGCTAAAAATTCAAGAACTTTAGGTACTGATGCTGAAAAGGGGTCATTGTCATTTTGCTGAGCCCAAACAACAAACGTATTCCATTTACTTCTGTAAATTTTTCTAGTTGAAGCTTTGTGGGAGGATAAAAGAATGTAGTAGACGGGGATGAGATTATGGGCTGTCTGGCTATCAATGGAAGTGGAGAAACCATGTGGTCAACTTTAGGCCTAAGATGGCCGGGTGTATCATTTCTGTCAGATGAGGCACGAGGTCTGGAACTGGATCCAGAATCCATGGCAGGCGAAGCAGATGAGGCCCAAGAAAGGGAAACTAAATCTGACATGGACAATAAGAAGCAATGAGGATGACTGTGCTCTCCAATTAAAATGCTTTCTGAAGGAATTTGGGGATTAGAGGTACTGGAGGAAGAGTGTAGAGAAAACCAGGGGGCTAATCATGAAGAATGGCATCTCTCAGTGATTCCCCCATGGGGGGACCAGGACAAAGAGCCTGCTGCACTTATTGGTGAGGGGAGAAGCAAAGAAGTCACACCAAGGTTGGCCTCATTGATGAAATATTTTTTTTGCCACTTTCATGTTGAGTGACCACTCATGAGGTATTAGAATGGACCTGCTTAACTTGTCTGCTATCATGTTGGATTTCTCTTGAATGTGCATTGCTATCAGAAACTGATTGGATGAGATCACCCATTGCCACACTCTCAAAGCTTCTCGACACAGGAAATAAGATTTGGTTCCTCCTTGTTTGTTGATTTACCAGACCACTGACATATTGTCCATCTGAATCACAATGGTCCCAGAGGGGAGAGTGTCTAGGAAAGCCTGCAATGCTAAGAGGACAGCTCTCATTTCTAGGACGTTGATATGCATATTGGACTCTTTGTAGGACCATGAGCATTGGACTGTCTTTCCCAAGAAGTAGCCCCCACCTGATCTGGGAAACGTCCGTGGTAACGATGGCCTTGGGCTGATGAAGAATGAAGGGGAAGCCTTGCATTATCTGATTAGAGCAGGTTCACCAACGGAGGCAATTTTTGTGTTATCTTGATTTAGGTGGTTAAGGATGATGAAGAATAGACCTCTGAGTTGCTAGGGTCCACTGAAGAATTCACATGTGGTATCTTGCTAACAGAACTAACCCTAGTGCGGCAGGTATTGACCCCAATGCTTGAAGGATCAATTGAGCTGAGAGAGAGGAATTTTGAATGATATTTTAGAGCAAGAATCTTCTTGTTTCTACCCTTGGTAAAGGAGGGGAGGTTGTCAAGGATATTGTATCGAACAAAGCTCTGATAAACTGCAATATTTGAGTTGGTTCTAGTTGAGATTTGTTGTGACTGATAGTAATTCCCAGGCGAGGGCATAACTGGAGTACATAATCATGTGCTTTGATCAAATGATGGCTGGTCAGAACGGTTATGAGCCAGTCGTCCAGGTAAGGAAACACCCGGAATCCTTGCAGTCTCAAGTGAGCTCACACTACTGCCATGCATTTGGTGGACACCTTGGGGACTGTGGTGAGGTCAAAGGACACAGCCCTAAATTGGTAATGACTGATTCCCAGCTGGAAGTGTAGGTATCTTCCTGACTGTCATTTGTACATGATAGTACGCATCATTAAGAACTACTGAGCACATCCAGTTGTCCTTGTGCAAAAAAGGCAGAATGGACTGAAACATGACTATCCGGAACTTGGTGTACTGAAGTGACTTGTTCAGAATGCTGAGATCCAAAATTGGTCTCCAGTTCCCAGTTTTCTTTGGCACTAAAAATAATTATGAGTAAATTCCAAACTCTTTCTGGTCTGGGGATACCTCTTGGATGACTCTTTTTCTAGCAGTTTTTTTATTTCTAGTGCTGGTGTTTTCCTTTGACTGGATGGAACATTTGGAATTGTGTTAGCTGTTAAGGGTACAATAGGGAAAAACGTATTATATAGCTTCTGGAAATAATCCTCTGAATCCATGAATCTTTTGCAATTTCTAGCCAGGCTCTCTGGTGCAGGGAAAAATGACCCCTGACTGCTTCCAGAGGTGGACAATTAGGCCACCTTTCAGGAGCGCTGGCAGGATTTGTCAGGGAAAGTATCTTAGATCCTTGGTTCTGTGGACCTCCTCTGCCGCATGGATGGCGTCTTTCATTACAGTTTCCCCCTGTGCCCCTGGGAGAACTACCTACATGTGGATCTTTGGGGATTCCTAGAAAAGGTCCTTTGAGGAGTCAAAAAATGTATGCCCACAGCAGACAGGATTTTATCTTCCTGCTCACACCTGAAAAATGTGTCTTTAATCTTGGGGCTAAATAAAGAACTGCTGTCAAATGGAGCATTGATGAAACAAGACTTGAAGGGCTAGTGAAATCATCCAGGTGCATCCAGGCATGCCTCCTAATGGAAATGCCTGAACCCGCTGCCCTTGAGGTGCCTTCAGCTGCATGGGAGATAAACCTCATGGACGAGTTTGAAATAGATTGTAGGGTAGACAACTGTGAGACAATCCAGCTCTTTGCCTCAGAAGTTATGGTCCCAGAGGTATTTGGTAAATTCTTTAATCAAATCCCTCTGTAGTCTAGTAAAATGTACCAAATAATTCAGTAACCAAAGTACAGAGGTCACTGAAACATATACACACTTCCTGACTCTGTCCAGCATCCTAGACTCCCTGTTAGGGGGATGAGGGAGGAACTTTGTTCTGCAAATTCCTTTTTCATAGCATTCACTATGACCATGGCAACAGCTGGTACTTCCTTGCTCCAAAATTTCATATCCTTGGGTGGTGCCAGGATGATGTCTGGTCTTTTGGGGATCATCTCAACAGAATGAGGTTCCATCCACTCCTGTCGAGAGATCAAATCAATTAGCTCATCAGTGGGCAGACTCAGCCAGGAGATAGGTGGGCCAGCTCCAAAGGCTTCCAAGAATACTGATCTTGGGAAGGGTTGTCAGTAGAGCAGCCACCCGTTTGTTTGAGGATCTCTAGTATGTCTCCAAAGGAAATGTCATCAGGTTGTGATTCTGGGGACCATTCCCCCTCATCGAAAGCAGTATCCTCCATGACAGACTCTTGAGGACAGTCTAAGTGCCTTCTTTTTCACTTTCTCTTTCTAGGGATTTCTTCAGTGGGATTTTCCAGAAAAGTAATGGAGGATATTGATATACCCTACTGGGTATCCTGGAGACTTTGGGCTGGCTATCCCTGTGGTGCAGGAAGTTAGGGCCCAAGACGCAGAGGCAACTGGGTCTGGAAGGTAGGTGCCAAGGAGGGTGGACATGTCCTTTCTCTTGCAGGAAAGAAAACTCTCTCCACTAATTCAAAAGAAGAATGTCTTGTTGAAAAAGAGACAGATGGCTCCAAGAAGACATTCTTCTGCACCATCAGCTCTTTCCAACCAGAAGGCAAACCACTCAAGGCAGAGGGCAGAGCTGAGCTGTCCAGTGCCGAGGCTCTGATGGGCAGAGATGACACTGACAACCTCAGAGTCATCTCCAACACCCCAGATCCAGCACTGACGCTGTGGCTCCAAGAGTCATCCGGCTTCCAATATGCTCAGAGACGGTCTCCTCAGCAGCAGTATCAGTGTAGAAGATACAATGATCTCCACATCCAATATAGATAGATCCAGTATCCTCGGATCCAACTGCTCTGAAGCCAAAGGTTGGATCTCAGAAGGAGAAAAAATAGGCTGGGTAGTATCATGATGGTCTCTGGATGCAATGGGGTAGGAGCCGGGAGAACCCCTATTTGATTTTGCATTGAGAGGAATTTCCTCATCATACTGTCCACGTCTGCTTCAGTCACACGTTTGGAGGAATGAGAAGATGAAGCTACTGATGAAGCCCTAGAATGATGATGACTTTCCAGAAAAGAAGATGGAAGACAAGAGGACAACGGCTCCAGGCTTGGAGGAGATCAGATCCAAGTTGACCTACCCATATGTTTCTTCCGATCAGTGGGGGTCATATCCAAAGTCTTTGTTTTTGGATCCAAAGTAGTCAGAATGGAAGATTTTGTCTTTGGATCCAAACAGGTCAGATCCAAAGGTTTTGAAACTTTCAGAGGCAGTTCAAAACTCAGGATCAAGGAACCTTTAGGGTCCAGGGAATGCTTTTTAGCCTCTTATTTCATCATGTTTTTAGGGGTATGAGCCCCAGATACTATACTGGAAGATTTTGGTGAGAGAAATCCTCTAAAAATTGGTTTATTTCTCCTGTCAATAAGGGCCCTAGGATTAAAGGCCATACAACTACCACTGGCAGAATCCAAGTGGGCCAGGCCTAAACAATAAACACACAAAGCGTGTGCATCAGATAGCAGAATTGTATGGTCACGGGCCATACATTTTTTAAAACCAAAGGGGTTTTCAGCCATATCTATTCTACAAAAAAACTGGGAGAGAATGCTTATTACCTCTGTGTCTTGAGACGCAAAAATCCTATGCACAGCCCCCGGGTTGTAACGTGGAAACATGGCTCAAGTACAGGCAGAGCTAGCGGAACTGCAGGGTGAAGTGAGCAGATTTTCACTTTTATTAACTAAGTTCGGCACTCTTGTTGCCGGTAACGGTAACAGCAACAGTGGCCCATGCAAGGTTAATTCAGCTTCAGAATCTCCTGCAGCCCCTAGGAACAGTGGTTCACCCATTAGGGTACCTGGAGTATTAAACAACAATAATAGTGATAGTCCCAATTTTACTTTACATTCTCCGGGGATTCCTAATGGACAGTGAACAGCCGGTGGCCATGTTAAACTGATAGACTTATCAGCTACACATCACTCTATCGATCAGCGGAACAGCAGTAAGTTAGGAATATCGGACTTTACATTCGATTGGTCTTTTGGAGATTTAGATGAAGAAGCTAAGTGTGTGGGAACTAAACCAAAGAGAGCAATGCCCAAAATGACTTATGCACATACAGACAGTGGTACCCCTTACCGGTAAAAGTACAGGGATTTTATTGGATGCACATATTATAGCTGACAAAGCGTTTGGAAATTCAAATCATTTATTAAAATAATTTTTGGACAGTAACTGTTTATTTGATAACAACAATACAGACTATGAGAATGGAAGACTTTCAGTGTCAAAAGGTACACTCAAGGACATAATTTTTTCATTGGGTAAGAAATTGAACAATATAAATAATATAAAATTGGACAATGCCTATCTGACAAAATGTATGGAAACAAATATAGTCCCTATGAGACTTAGATTTTTTAAGTACCCTATCGGGATTGAAATAACTGACAACATTATAAAGCAATTTAATTTACTCTTTGATCAATGTGGTATGAAATATATGCAAATGTTAATTAAGTTCAGTGATGAAAAATTGGTTAAACTTATGCAGGAAGTGGAAAAGTTGAATGAGATGATTAGAAACTATTTACTGTTTCTGCAATGGGAAAAACTATATGTAAAACAGTTTAATATGGCGGACAATACTATCAAAAAAGCACACATTCGCAAGAATAAAAAATTCTGTAGAGACATGGACCAGTACAGCAAGGGTAGAGCTTATTTTTGTGACAAAATTAAAGGTGACAATGGGAACTCTAAGAATACCTTTTTTGAGGTTTCTGATAACACCAATTCTAAAAATATATATCGTAAAGAAAATAAATCCCATTTTTTTCAAGCAGAAAACAGAGGGAGACAAAGAGACTGGAAATGGGGGGGGGGGGTTGGAGAAGGCAAAAGTATCAGGAGAACCAGGGGTACTATCAGTACTCAATGGACAAGAGAGACCAATAAATGAGGGGGGAAATGAGATACTGACGTTAGATGACAACACTGTTAATTATATAAGTGAGAGTATTGAAAAAGGTGTCGTTCACAGTTATAAAAATTTTAACATCTATAATAAGACAGAGTTTCCATTAAATACCTTTCATTTTGATCTACTTTCTAAAAGGATGAAATTCATTCCTACTACAAAATTTAGACTAGTTGATTGTACTAGTGAGATTAAGAGATACATCAGAAAACTCAATTTGAGTATCATGTTTAAGGATTTCTCTGAATATTCTAGATGCAACAAAAAAGACACAACATTTAAAGGTTTGAAAAAGAAGAGCACATTTGTGCCCCCTATGCATCCCATTATCTCAATATATGACAAGTCTGTCACACAACAGATATACAAGTTACAGAACCACATATGTGGTAAAAGGACCAACTTTAATCTATTGTTGGAAGAATACAGGGTCCTTAAAGAACTGAGAAAAGATAGAAATATTAGGATTATGAAACCCGATAAAGGGGGTGGCATTGTCATATATGACAGAATTGCTTATGCTTCCACTTTGCATGATTTACTACACGTCAGGAAACTATGAGATTGTTTCTCTTAATGAAATTAATATTGCTTACAGAAGGATAGACTAACACTTGGAAGAATTTTTGATAGATAATAGAATTACAGAGGATACATATAATTTTATTAAGGAAGAACATCCTAAGTTAGCATCCATATTAGGGATTCCCAAAGTCAATAAGGATATTGAGAACCCCCCATTTAGGCCAATCATCTCAGGTAGTAAATCAAAAGCTTTTCCCATGGGTTCTGTTATTGACGTCTATTTAAAACATATTTATGAAAAAAATTCCGCACATGGTTGAAGATTCTTGGGAATTTTTGAAAAATTATCCTATCAATTTTTGGAAGGAAGATTTGTTGTTTGTTACTATAGATATCATAGATTTAATTTCTTATATTTCCAAAGTAAAAGGATTAGAAGCGTTTGCCAACAGTATACACAAATATGCAGATATTGAATGGGATAAAGCTTGTTTATTACTGGATATGATGTCACTGGTATTAGAACATAATTACATACAATATGAGGGTGACTTTTTCAGGCAAACCAGAGGTGTAGCTATGGGAGCAGCTTGTGCTCCCATATACGTCAATCTGGTTATGCTAGACTGGGAGGAAACTAAGGTGTTTACAAGTGAATATATGAAATATATTAAATATTATTCTCGATACCTGGATGATATTTACATTTTATGGGATGGTAGTGTAATATTACTGGACCAGTTTCTTGATTATTTAAATCAGAGCAGTAACTATTTAAAATTCACATCATCCAGTAATCATCAAGGTATCCCATATCTAGATACTTATGTTTCCAAAGGAGAAACTGGTTTTAAATCAAGAATACACAGTAAAAATACATTTTCCAATAGTTACCTAGAATTCACCAGTAACCATCCAAGGAACACATTTATTAATATCTATAAAGGGCAAATTATATGTGCCATAAGAATGACCTCTGTGTATGCTGATATGTTAGAGGAAGTGGCATATATCACAGCTCTGTTCAAGAATAGAGAGTATGATGTCAAGATGATGGCCAAAGTTAGTAAAACAGTCATAAAAGTGGGGAAGTATGTATAAGTCATTGTTGGGATACAATTATGAACATGACTACAAATGCTGACAAAAGTGATCACACCTCTGTTGAAAGTTCATCATATGGTAGAAGGTGTGTTTTGTAGTATGGACCATATATAGGGAAAATAAAGAAAATCCTGACTGATAACTGGAACATCATTTTAATCGATCAGGATATAGCCAAAATTCTAGGGACTGGACCACAGTTTGTGTTTAAGATGGGACAGAATATAAAAAATTACCTAGAGAGAGGTAATTGGTATAAAGTTTCCCTTAATATACACACACAAAAAAATGTGGAAATTGTAAACAATGTTACACTATTTTTCAGGAAAGTAGCATAGTGTTAGAAAATGTAAACAGAACCAGAATCAGATTTCAGCAAGGAAATTGTAATACTAGAATGATTATATATTTGGCAAAATGTATGGTCTGTTCAGGATTCTATATTGGAAAAACAGAAAGGAAATTTAACAAGTGCATCTATGCGCACTTATACAGCATTAGAATCAAAGATGAGAAAAATGCCTTGTACAGACACATCAAGCAGTGTGGTGACAGGCATATTTTCAACTTTGCAATATTGGACAGTGTCCAAATAGACCCTGCGGGGGATTATAAAAGTTTGTTGTCATATAAAGAATACTGGTGGCAAATTTATACTGATTCTCCCACCCAACCAGGATTAAATTATGTTATTTCCATTAAACCCTTGTTAGCTATGGAATGATTGCACATAATTATTAAAATACTATATGTAGGTATATTTATTGTGATGTATGGCACATCAATTAAAGTTATTTACGTATATTTTATTTCTATAGGAATAGCTTATATTTTTATTTGAGTAGTTTTTATATGAGTAGTTTTTTATTATGAGTAGTTCAAAATACGAATAACTTATTTAACAAATTAGGGTTGGGAAGGTGGCCTAATGGTTAAGGTGGTTGCTATACAAACACAAGGTACAGGGTGTGAGTCTCACAAGGGATAATTGGCTAGGCTTAAAATGGCTCGTAAGGGCAGTTAACCTAGTACTAACCTATGAAAAATTCCACCACCAGTTTTATAGTATGCAAGTTCTTTCTACTTGTAACACATATATCTTTTAGTGGTTCGTAACATTATAAGATTTTTTATTTTGATATGTATTTTTATATTGTTATGTCAAGTTTTGAACCTATATTTCTTTATGTATTATGGAATCATTTTGGGCTAGGGACATGCTTAGCATTTCATTTTAGTGTTTAACGCTTGTGTATTAATTACATGTTGGTTTGAAACATGTTATATGTCTTTAAATGTATTATCTTTGAAACAGCGCTTTTGGCACCAAATAGTTTATTTAAATGTCTAAAGGTCCGTTTTCAGAATTCTGATGAAGCTTGCCGTGGAGCAAGTGAAAGCGCTTAACCATTAGTTATTTTATTGTCTATTTTGTTTATTAAATCCATTTTAATCACCAGTGACCATTGTTGAGACTTTTCATCTGATTTTTTGTTGCTGGCTTAAAGGATTTTTGCGTCTCAAGACACAGAGGTAATAAGCGTTCTCTCCAAGTTGTTAGTTCTGCAGTTTACAGAACGTTTATTTCACATTGTATTCTACAAAAAAGAAAGAAGAGAAAGGGAATTTTTTTTTTTTTTTTTGGAAAGAGAAAGATAAAGGGAAACTACTACCTGCAACAGTAATAAAAAAATATACCTAAAAGCTATAAGGGAGAAAAAGGAAAGGGAAAATACCAACTATGCTGCTGAAGAATTACACTACAAAGTGTAGAAAAGGCAAGGGGGGATACATAGAAAAGTTTGCTAAAAAACTTGGAAGAAAAGATAAACAAAGACATTTCTATATTTTACTCACAAAAAGCTATTACTGCTCAATAGCTGACAGTGACCAAGTCTGTATGTGAAGGCAGCAAAAGAGATCTGAGGTATGGTAGGGGACTAGTGCATTATGGGTAAGGGAGGAGCTTGAGAGTTTCAGTGTTCCACGAGCTGGAAAAAGCAGCAGAGTTGGATCCAAGGCTCAGAGTTGAACCCATTTGTTGAGGAATGAATGAAAATGATAACATCAGATTTATATTTCAAAGGAACATGTGCAATTAATTGAAAGCTTTGACACATGTCCAATAATTATTTCAGATAATGCGCAAATAACTACTAAAATAAAAATAGGGCAATGAAATAAAAATGAAATACTGGCACTTCCCATGTTAAAAGGAGAGGAATTTAAGGAAAGAGTAGTGGAAATTATTCAAGAGTTATTAGGAAATATAGAAAAAAATTCATAAGTTATAGTTAACAAGTGGGGTAAAACTAAAGTGCGATTTAAAAATTGGATAGAAATAAAAGAAAAAAGATATGGTTAAAAGGTAACAAGAATTATTTAGAGGGTCTGACAAAGGTTAAAATATTAACCACTTGAAATGTATAAAACTAAAAGCAAATAGAGCACACCATTAAAAATACAAACTGGGAGGGACACTGTATGACATTCCAAGAAAAGTGCCAGCCAAGTCAAGATAAAATAATTAATTGAGTACTTTCATTTCAAGTGTAAAACTTCTTCACAATAACAAACCAACACACAAAATCAATTTAAATAGATAATATAATTAATCACGTGACACATAAGACAAAAAAACAAAAGAAACAAAGTTAAAAACTTGAATAAAAATTAATAAAAACATTACGTTGATATTACATATATTAAAATAAAGTTACAGCTAATAAAACCTCACATTAGCCCTAAAGATTTTAGTTTAAGTACACAATTAATAGAAATGTTGTCATTTAAACCAGGATTGACCCCCTGCATTTATATTTATCTACCAGAATAGTTCATGAACCTCTAGGAAAAGGTCTACAGTGCCACCCTTTGGACTAGGCTGTGAAGTTTCTATACTGAAAAATAAAAAATAATGCTCAGGAAATTCAGAAATGTGTTTAGCCATGACATTATTAAGGTATTTCTTACCAGTACTGTAAAAATGTTCCCTAATCCTATCCTTAAAAGCCTGTTTGTTTTTTCCAATATAGAAAAAGGCACATTTCTGACAAACAGCTGCATAAACAATACCCTTAGAATGACAAGTGCAATAAAACTTAAGGCTGCTATTAATGTTATTCACAGTAACCCCCTCAGTGTTCAACAAAAACCTGCAAGTATAACAGCGATCACATCTAAAAGTCCCCCATTTACCTCAGTTGTAGTTTTGACCACCACTATTATGTTCAAACAGCTTCTTAAGACACACTCCCCTTCACACTGTAAACAACAGGGAAACCCTCTTTTGTCTGACTAAAAACACGTCAGTTCCTTTGAATATATTTAATGTCTGAAAAATCTAGGCTGTAGGGGGTAGTAAAAGCTGCCTCCATTAATATCTGCTGCATGTCCTCAAAAAAAAAAAGGTTCCTGAGGGGTATTAAAACCCTATCATTAAGGCAGTTAATTACAGTTATTTGGAGTAAGTAAGTGTCAAACATTGTTGATCTTGTGTGAGTAATACCACTCTGTGATGAAGATTGTGGTAATTGCCCTTGGGTTTTTCCAAAAGAAGGGAGAACCACTAATTTTCTTCATACTAATCACTGCTGCAGTAGTCTTAGCTATATGGCTTATATCCTCTCCACCTGCTGGAAGAGTATCTGGATGCACATATAGGTTTTTTGAAAAGGTTGGATTCTAGAAGTATTCTAGAATCAGAAACGTGTTCCTCTGTGCCCACTTTTACAAGCCACTATAAACTAGATTCCCTCTCCAGTTCTAGGACAGGCTTTGGTTGGACCATTCTCTGGGGGCTCCTGGACCCTCATTCTTCCTCCTCCCAGTCGTTCTTTGTTACGGTAGTCCACCCATACAGCTTAGACTACTGCAGCATTGATCATAATGATGGACCCAGTACTGATGAGTAAGTATACATACCATATCAGTAGATGTTTGACTGATGCCTGCAGCAGCAGCAGCTGCTCTCTCCCTCCATCCCTCTTATTTTTTTGTATAATTTTTGCCAGGGTATGGACATTTTTTCCTTTCATAGTATTGCCCTCTCAGGGCCTTAGCCTCTCTTTCTCTCTGTTGGCATAAAAGCTCTGAATGGCTTGGTGCCTAAACATGACTCTTAGTCAGCTCAGCTTGAGCTGATTAATAGCTTGGGCATGTGGAAGGAACTCTGAAACTCTGCAAGCTGGCCAGCTCTTATATCCTGTGCAAGATATAACCCATATATCTTAGACTATTGCAGCAGTGATCATTCTAACATCTACTTTTATGGAAAGTATACTTACACAACTGTACTTTCTTTTTGAAAGTATCTGGGCTGAAGAAACAGACTGGAGTGACTGAAATTATTTGCATATTCCTCTAACAAAAGAGAACAATTCCTCTTTTGTTTACTTGGATGTTGGGGTAGAGGAAATGGAGAGGTGTTTTAAATTCTGAGATTTTTTTCCTACGAGCCTCAGAAAAAACATCTGCATCAGATATCCGGTCCTCTCTCTTGGTATTGCTAGGCACCTTGTTCATAACAATTACCTAAGGGATGTCTACATCTCCATAAAAATTTATCATGTGCAGTTCTCCCTTGTCCACACTGGGCAAATATCAGGCCCTTGAGGACATGTTAGAATCCTAAACTTTAGTGGCTTCCCAAGGAGCACCACCAAAGAGTTCTGAAGTTCAGAAACAGTCAACAAATGGTCTGAGGGCTTTGACATGTCCCCAACCAAGTCATCCATTGGGGACCGAGAAAAATGGGATGTCCATAATGGCACTGAATGACACACTTTAACTACTTTCTTTTTCTTGACAACCAGAGGGATGTCGTCCAAGGTGCATAGCAGGTCACATAAGGGCTTTGGACCATTGGTTCTTGACAAGCATTTTAAGGGAACTAAGCTGGCTCCTTCAGGTGTTAGATTTTAAAAAATAAGCAAATGGAGCATGAATAGGCACTATGTTCCTCATCTAAACAATAAAGACATTCTACATAGGAGTCTCTATAAGGTATTTGACATCCACATAAACACCTTTCCTTTCTCTCAGAAATAAGCCAAAAAAAGGGAAAGTACTTATCTGCCCAACTTTTCAATACTTATCCAACTGTCAATCCATTAAATATGCAGCAAAGATTGAGTCTTACTAGTTGCTTCAACTGGCACCTTGAACATACAGGTATGTGGAAGGCACCCTAATATTTTGGATACTGGCTGGATATCCAATCCTTGGCAGGATACATCCCATTTAACTTAGACTACTGAAACAGTGATCTAGTGATGAACTCCTCAAGATATACATTCAGACACTAGTCCATGAAAAAAAATAATGTATAGGTCCACAAGCAAGTACCAGGCTAGCTGCCCTTATGGGCCATTTTAAGCCTAGCTAGTTTCTCTTAAAAGTGAGACAGCAGGAATGTAACAAATTAACTAATGCACCACAGTGTAGATTTAGAAATGACAAGTAAATATATTCTAGCTCTAGAATAAGAGAAGGAAGCTAGGTAAAACAGCCAGGAAAACAGCATCCATTGTAGGCAGAGCTATCAGATTATGCATTATCATGAGTGAAAAGGAAACCACAGGATGCATAAGATACAAATATATTTTGTGCTGCCATAAAAATACTCAGCGTTTACTAGAGGAATGAATGATAAAAAAAAAAAAAAAAAAAAAAAACAGTACAAATTTCTTAATACCTGATCTTGGAATGTGGGTTGCAAATAGATAGGCAGTGTTTTCTTTAACTAGGATTAAGATTGATCTAATCAGTAGTAGTGTATGGAGGTGGGTACTTGCTGTTCTAAAATGCACTTTTACCGTCCTTTATATATTGTTTGCTATGAATAGACTAGTTTAAAATTAAACAATAGGTATATTTTCCACACCAACGTCTAAGTATATAAAAGCTGACATGTTTAACATTGTTAAAATATTTCAGATTTTTTGTTACTTAAAATCACTTGTCTGTAATGAGGCTTGTTGCTTTGGAACACTATCTGGGTTTCATGATTTCTGGAAATTATTGTGACTGAGCTCATCAACAAAGTTTTAAGACCACTAGTTTCTGTGTTTTTTTACTTTTTCAAACAATATGGCAAAGCACACCAGAAACTGCTAAATGCAGCTTGATTAAGATACAAAATCAAACAAATATAAAATCAAATGCTGCAACCACGGAGAGGATGGTATACAACTAAAATCAGATGTAAACTTTAATAGCAAATATAAAAGTCACAAAAAAAAATCACAATTAAAACATGGTAAAATACATGTATACACAGCCACTGGGGTAAAAAATTCCAAAGGGTTACTGCAGCAGGCAACTGGATGTCAGATAAACTCTGGAAATCTCCAGCAGCCCAGCAGGGGCAAAGTACAGCTGTGCAAGAAAGTACGGTTGTGTAAGTAAACTTACCATAACAATAGATGATCAAGTGATCACTGTTGCAATAGCCTCAGGTATATTGAGTTATAACAGTCAGACAGCTTCCTACTCATGAGAGTACCTTCGACCGACCTAAACGTTTAACCAGCTACTGAAGTGCTGAAGAAAAAAAAAAGGTTTGGATGCTAAGCCCTACACAGCTTTCATGCCAGCTGAGAGAGGAAGGCTACAGCCCAGAAAAGGTCAATGCTAAGAAAATAAAAATAAGCACCCTCACCCATGCAACAAAAAGATACAAAAATAAGGGAGTGGAGGGAGCAGTTACTGAAGCCGTGATTATTCCAACATGAGCTGTTATGGTAAGTTTACTTACATGACTGTACTATGTTCATCATTTTGGTCACTGCTGTACTAGTCTTAGCTATATGGGCAGATTAAAATAGCTTAAATTGACTAGGACGAGGAAGGATGAAAGATAAGTAGCACCTGCAGAATGGTCCTAGCAAAGCCTGTCCTAGACCTCGAGAAGGAATCTAGGCTATAGTGTTTTATAAACAGTAGCGCAGCTAGGGTGGGGCTTGAGGGGCAACCAACCCATGCACAGTGTTGGGGGGTGCCATCAGCTGATCCTGATATTTCTTTAATACAATAACAGCTTTTAAAAGCCAGTAATTCATATGTGATCAAACCACAGTGCTGTAGCACTATGTGTGTGGTCTAGACTGTATGTAGTAAGCAGTTTGCTACATTTTAAAAGTTTAAAAAAAAATCTTTTTTTTTTTAACTAAAACCTGAGATCTGTAGCATTCTGTGCAGGCAGGGAATAGACTGTAGCAACTGTTTGCTACACTTGTAGCAAACAGTTTGCTACACTTTAAAAAGAAGAAATTATGTCAATGGAAGGTTTAGGGCAAGGCACAGAAATGGAACCTGAATGGTTGGAGGAAGATGGGGTGTGCTGTGCATCTGCCACCTGGATGTTGCACCAGTAAAAAGAAAGGTTTTTATTTTGCTCTTCAATTCTTCAGTGGAAGATCTAACTGTAATAAGCCAATCACTTACAATGTATCAATTGGTTTATTACAGTGAAGTGCTTCACTCAAAGAGTGGTGGTGGTGGCTGGGGTGCACTGGTTCATAGTAGCAGCCCAGGGCACTAGTTGAACCACGTACGCTTCTGTTTATAAAGGTGTATTCAGATGACTAAGTTGCTGCTTCTGTAACACTTGTAGAATACATTTTCCAAAAAACCTTAGATGAAGCCAAGGCCCTGGTAGAGAGGGCCTTGATCCTACCTGGAATTGTCTTGCTGTGGTGCGTATAACCACTTGGTTATAGTCTGCTTTGACCCAGGTTTTCCTATTTTTGCTATAGTCACAAGAAATGAATAATTCCTGCTATTCTATATGCCGATATCCTAAAAGTTTTGGTTCTGTCAAGATAATATCTGAGTTGTCTGTGGGCATCCAGAGTATGCAGGATCATTTCTCCCACATCTTTGGTTCTAGAAAGGAGTCAGGGAGATGGATAGCTTGATTCAAAGTAAATTCAAATACTACTTGAACCATAAAGGAAGGATTAGTTCTTAAGGAAACCCTATTTTTGGAAAATGGGATAAGGCTGACCTACCATAACAGCTTACACCTCAGACATTCTTCTTTCAGAAGTCAGAGCAATCAGCAAAGTGCTTCCATGTTAAGAACCTCAAGCAAGCATAATAAGCTGGTTCAAGTACAGCAAGAGTTAGTTTTTTCAAGACAAAATTAAGATTCCAAGAAGAAGTCACCTATTTATAGGAGGCTTGGTATGCAACACCCTTTTCAAAAACATTTTCACATGGATTTGTACTGAAAGAGGGGCTCCATGACAGACATGCTGTAATTCCTGACAGATGTACCTTGATACCAGAGTATGAAAGCCAGAGGATAATAACATACACAATTTTTGTAGAACCACAGAAACAATAGCCTTGAAAGGGTCCTGGTTCTAGTACTGGCACCAACTAGAAAATATTTTCAGTTTGCTAATACATGATTTCATAGAAGTAGGTTTTCTTGCCTCCTTTAATACCTCCATATAAAACAGGTGCCTAAAAGATATTGAAACACTGCCACAGAGGTAGTTAGTTGCAGTTGTTTGGAGTTGAGATGCATCAAACACCTCCTACCTTGTGTTAGCAGGTACATTCTGTGAATAAGCCTGTGATAATTGCCCTTGACCATTTCCAAAGGAAGGGAAAACCACTGTTGCATGGGGCAGCAAGGAGTCACTACAATGATCTTTGGGAGTCCTTCTGAATCTTCAGCATGACCCTGGATACGAGTGGAAAGATTAGAAAAACATACAGGAAGATTCATGTCAAAGGAAAAGAAAAAGCATCTATTTTCAGACCTTCTGGCATGGAGCCTTGAAGCAGAATTATGCCAAATGATTAGGTAACTAGAGCAAAATAATCCGTATTAGATATTCCCCACAGCTGAATCAGTTCCTGGAAGATTCAGTTTTCATTTATGAGGGTCTTTTCTGGTCCTGCTCAGCTTGTCTGCCACATATTTCTGTTCTGATGAGATGTAAGATGCCTGTAGAGTAAGATGTGATGAAAAGTTATACCCCAGACTACCATGACTAGTTTGCACAGATGGTAAGACTTGGTTCCCCCTGTTTGTTTACGTATCACATCACTGTGGTGTGGTCTGTCTTTTTTGCTCCAAACACCCTGCACTTTTCTTCTCATAGACACTGCTTCCCAAGAAAAGTATGTGGAGTATGTTACAATACAGAGGATTCAGGTAACATCAGTCTCTGCAACAAAGAAGTTCCCTTCTCAGACAATCCCAAACTGGAATCTGGCATGTCAGGGGATGTTGATGGTGGAATCATAACTACCACTGAATCTTTTTTCATGTGGAATCTTGTTAGAGGAATCAGAAGAATCACAGATGCTAAGAAACCAATAATCCTGAGAAGTTCCCTTCCTGAAGCTTTTGTTTCAGTGGAAAAACTCAGGAATACAGCAAGATGTTGATCTTTTTCCCATGGAAGAAAAGTACTTTGAACTGAGGTATCTAGGAGACATCCCAGAAAAACAATCCTGTGAGAAGTAATCAACAAGACTTTTGGATGTTCTGAAATCCCAGTTGGTGCAGGAGATCTCTCACTTACGTGAGAGATTCCTATCACACTGAAAAAGACGTTGCAAAGATAAGCAAGTAATCTAAATATGAAAAAGGTGGACATATTGCAGTCTGCAGTAAGCTATCACTAGAGGTAGACACTTTGTAAATACCCTTGGAGCTGTGGATAGACCAAAATGCAATGCAGAGAGACGCAGACAATCTAAAATCTGGTGCTATAAGAATGTTATGACAAGCAGCTTTTAAATCTAGGGTCACAAAAAACTTAAATGGGGAATGACAGGTAAGAGGTCATGAAAAGATGACATTTTAAACTTTGCAACTATCATAAACTGATTTAAAAAGGAAAGATCTAGGAGTGATCTCCATGAAACCTATTTCTTTGGCTACAGAAACATTCTTGAAGAAAAGCTTTTTATTATCTGAGAAGGAGGAACAGCTTCTTTCACCCTCTGAGATAGAAGATGCTTAATGACAGGAAGGAAAGGAGAAGTTTGATCTGGCAGGTGAGGAGGAATCCCCAGAAAAAGAGGGATAAAGTCACAATGCCATCTGTATCCATGATGAATCACTCTCAGATCCCATTTGCCCGAGACTATCTGTTGCCAAAGACAGAAACAGACGTTCAGTTTTTTTTGGAAGAATTAAAGACTTGACAAGGTGGGGGGGGGGATTTTGAAGATAGTCACTCCAACTTATTAGACTGTTCTTTATTCCACGCTCCTCCTCCTTTCTTCTTGGAGCCTACCTACCATTGGTTTCTAAAAGTATGCTTACCAGCAGCTTACTGTAACTGCTTATTTTGTTTTTTGAAAAAGTTGCAGAGGTAACATTAAACCCTTTGACAAACTTGGAGATGCAAGGCTGGAAAATATTTTAACCCCCCTGTAACAGCTTCCCTTTCTCATCACACATTTTAGAACCTTTGCAGCAAATGGTGCTAAGACTACCTCTCCAAGGGCAGAACTCAGACTTTCATCTTTAATGTTCTAAGGATGATTTTGCTTACACAACCAAGTGAATCTCCTCATAACAGATCTGTCAGTATCAGCTCAGGAAGAGGTATCAGCTGAATCATGGGCACATTTCAAACAGTGTGTATTGACTTGACTCATAGAAGAAATATGATAACACAAAGATGATTTTTCCTCAGATGAGGAAAAAGATATAATAATGTTTCTTACCTTTTCAAAAGAGGCAAGCATAAACTTTTACTTGGGAGTTTGACAATTTTGAAAAAAGAATGCAAAACTTTCCCAAATCATTTAAAAGCTTTCCCACCATTGTCAGAAGGAGAATGGTTGGCTTGACCAGGCCTTTAGCAGCAGTTGGGTTTACCCAAGAAATCACTACTGGGTCTCATCTGGGGTTATAAAATAAAAATGTATAAAAGAGAGGAACGTTATGCAATGTATCTGTTTTCTTAAGGACAACAGGCTGGCTGTCAACCAAGTTGCTGGCTGTAATAAATACATCCTCAAATGCTGGAAGAAGAGGAGGGACAGGAGTAGGATCAGGAAAACCCAGCGGCAATTTATTGTAATATTTTATTTTAAAGACAGTGGAAGAAGGAAGATCATTATGTTCCCACTGAAGCAACTAATCCATTTTAGAAAGTGAGTTAGAAAAAGAAAGTCCTTCCAAAGCACTGTCGGAAGCAATGCTCTGCCCAGAATCAGAAAGAGAAGTTATCCCTTCATAATCATATTATTACTTACATTTTTGAACATCCTTAGACAGTGAAGAATTCCTTTTCCTTTTGCTTTTACCAGAAACATTTGAAATAGAAAGGTCAACAGCCTGAACTAAACCCTAAGCTAACTTTAATAAATCACTCCTGTCCTAAGTAACTTAGACGGGTGAAGACATATGTCGAGCTTTTTTCCTTCTTTTTGACAGGAAATTCTGAAGAAACAGGACTGCTTCTAGCAGGCAAAACCTCCATAGGAATAGGCAAACCAGTCTGGCTAGGCAGGTAGGTATTGTCTGCTCCTTCTTTCAAGACTGACAAGAGTGATTCTTCCTTGTCTATTATGGGCACTCCATCTGTTGCAGAGGACGTGTCTAATTTCTGGCCATGGTGGGTGCACCACAGGGAACCAAGGAAAAAGATGAATGCTCTCAGGAACCAGAAACAGCCACAGCTGAGTCGCTCATCTGCAGCCGAGACATTTGAGAAGCCTGCTGAAGTGTCAAAGGCTGCTTAGAAAAAATTTTTCTTTTTATGGCTGGAATAAGGAAGAACCAGGACACTGGCAGAATGATCCATGATGAACATGAAAAGGATGCCTAAATCCTGGGGATGCTTGGCAGCACTATCAGGTGAAACAGGTAAGTATTAAAGCCATTTTCCCCACAAATAACACCATGAAAAGCACTTTAAATACTTACCACAGCCCCCAAAAGTAATAAAGCATGACCTTTACTAAAGAAAATTGGTTTTAAGTTAGTTTTACAACTTTTTCCTCAAAAGTAAAAGCGATTGCTACTGTTACTGAAAGTCATGTGATAGTCTATAGAAACACCATTTCCTAGCTCAAAATTAACCATCCCATAGCAAAAGTTCACTTTATGTCATAAAAATAAAATGTGGATGTATTTTTTTTCTCTGAAAGGAGCTTATCTATGCAGCAATGCAAAAGCATTAACCAACCGTTGATCCTTGAAAGCCCACAAGAGAAGTAGTCTTTGGAGGCAGGAAAGCTCTGAAGGGCTTGACACCCACACAAAGTATTCTTTTTCTTCAGCTCTGCTCAAGCTGGTTAATTTTTTGGGTTTGTGGAAGGTCCCCTTAAGCTCTGTAAGCTGGCCAGTTGTTACATCCTCAGAATAAAACTCATACAGCCAAGTCTATTGCAACAGTGATCAAATGATGAACATCTTACTATAAGACTAAATGGTTGCACAGATCACTGTTGCAGTAATGCTGGTAAATATGATATAGCCTGCTAGCCAGTAGTATGTCCAGCCAGAATGCTAAAGCTCAGGTGTTCCTTTTTCACATGCTGTATATCCAAACTTAAGCCTAGGCAGTAGGCACAAGGACTGCATCCTGGTATATAACATTCATGCAGGTACAAAATTCTCAGAGCTTTCTTGCTGGCAATCCAGAAAGCAAGACTTTGCTGTTTTCTTGGTATGCCAACCATTTGAAAGGACCCAGATTTGCACTGCCAATGAAAACTAAGTACATCATTTGGGACCCTTTGGGGAAAGTATTTTAACTGGGAGGGCAAACAAATCTCTGAATCACAAAAGATATATTATAAATACTTGCATATGGATATTCCCAAACTTTCTCCTGTCTCTTCAGTTCCTGAGGCTTTAGGGGACACTTTCCTTTCTCCTTCTTTAACTCCTGAGTCATAACCAGCTGCACCCAGAAAGTCTGTTAGGTATTCCAGAGTCCTTGATTCACACAAATACTTACATAAAACCCCAACACTTGATCCTGCTGTAGTACATTCCATAGGTCAGCATTACTACAATAGTGATGAAATGATAAACATTGACAAATAATCCTAGTTTAGTGGTAGTAATCAGATCAGACAGATTGGATGAAATAGGATAAAGCAGCTATTTACATATCATTATGCTAGATACTTTTCTTTATGCTTGTCTGATATGACATCCCTCCCTCAATCCTTCCCCCATCAAAGTGACCTAGTAGACCAACTTGTATCCCCGCTGTCCCTTCTCTGTTCATAACTTGATACCGTCCTTCATGTTTTATTAGCCCAAAGTCAGCAAGTACAATCTGACTGCAGAGAAAGCATAGGGGAATTGTGGGAGATTTTCTTGAAGGAGCTGGTGGCAAGGAGCACTAGCAGAAGGCTGGATCAGATCTGACAACTGACTCATTTCCCCAGCAGTCATATTGGATAGACTAAGATAGGTAGAATACAGTGCTCTGGTAAATACATAACTACTGTATTTCCTACATTTCTCCTTTACTGCAGTCTCTGCACTAGATGCATATCAGGTGTTGGGTTACCTTTAAGGTTATGGCACTGATTTATCATATCCTGCATGGCCTGGGTCCATCCAGTTTGAAATACCTAGTTAAGCATGACAGGATGCTTATGAGAAGTGAAAGTCCAAAAGAGGCTCTGAATCTAGAAATGGTGGTTAGCTTGTAATGCTTGGCAAATGTATGCAATACAGACCATGATGGTGTTGCACAACTTTTGTCTACAAAAGAGTTTCTGAAGAATGCCATAGAAACTTATACAGATCTCGAGGAATGAGCTCTTAGTTTAGTTAGTAATATTTTATTTTTTATATAGTATGCAGTCTGAAAACCATCTCAGAGTTATTTTGCAGAACAATTGACCTGGCTTGATGAAAGCAAATGCTACGAACAATTGAGAGTCTTTACTTATTGTTTTAGTTCTATGAAGGTAATATCAGAGTTGTCTAGGCACGTCCAGAGTGTGCAAAAGAAACTCTCCCCTGTTGGACTGATTAGAGAAGAATACAGGAAGACAATCAGGCTGGTTTAGATTTGTCCTTGTTTTTATCTTGATACTAAAGGAATGATTTGTCCTTAGCAATACTCACTTATGAAAAATCAAATACGGAGAAGACAACAGAGCTTGTAAATCTGAAATTCTCTTAGCTGAGGTGATGGTCACAGGTAACAGTGTCTTCTGTGACAGGACTTTTATGCTAGTGAAAGATGCTGGCTCAAAAGTGGACACTAGCAATTGATTTTAGCACAAAGCTCAGGTCACAAGGAGGTGGAGGGTCTCCTATACGATGCCTTGCACAGTCTATGGACTTTTGTACTGGCAGAAACTCTTGTAGAAGTTAGAAATGGATGCTAATTGTACCTCAATCATTTAATAATTACAGCCAGCATCACATAAATTAGATATGAAATGGAGACACACTGGTGCAGGAGCAGGAAAACGATCTATACCTTGTTGGTTGGAGAAATTACTCCACTTACTTCTGTAGATCTTATGAGTTGATTCTTTTTCACATCCAGACAAAATGTGAACACACTCTGAAATACGGCAGAATCTTTGTCCAGTAATGGAATGGAATTGGTGAAACCAAGCAGTCCATGACAGGCTGCCTGGACAGGTGAGAAAGATGATCCAATTAGGATCTAGAGGCAATGGGTGCTTCATTAAATGAGGCCTGAGCAAGGGAGACCAGATATGCCTGGGCCAGAAAAGGTCAATAAGGACGGCTGTGGCTTTGCATGCCTAGGCTTTCTGTAGGAACCTAGCAATTAGTGGAATTGGAAGAAAGGAGTACAGGAGCCTGTGGAGGTTCTGGGCCACTGACAGACAAGAGCATCTCTTGGTGACTGTCCCTAGGGGGAGATCAGGGCAAAGTAGCTGCTGCATTTGGTGTTGACAGGGAAGCAAAAAGGTTGTATTAAGGATGGCCCCAGTAGCTGAATATTTGTACTACTGTTGGGTTCAGAGACTACTCGTGAGGCATTAAGATTAGTCGGCTCAGCCTGTCTACTAGGCAACTAGCTTAAAGCAGGATGTGTGTTGTAATCAAAAAGTGATATGTATCAAGCATCCATTGCCATCCCCTCATGGCTTCTCTGCAAAGAGGGTAAACTTTTAGTTATGTACTTACCATAACTTTAGATGTTTGGGATCCATCTCGCCTACATTCTGTACTGATGGGCTCGGAGCCGATCCCTCGGCTCCGACTCGGCACGCTTATGCTATAGAGCGAGGCCTCTTATTGGCTGAGCTATCTTTATCCCAGGATGCACCACCACTAATCCCCCAGATCTTGTTTGTCCGCATTCATGCACACATGCACAACTTGTTTATATAACATTGATAGATGTTTCAAGATGAAACAACAAGATTCGGACCTTCTGATATCCTCTGATCTCCAAGGAAGGGGGAAGGAGGGTGGGTTATTAGGAATGTAGGCGAGATGGATCCCAAACATCTAAAGTTATGGTAAGTACATAATTAAAAGATGTTATGTGATCCTATCTCGCCTACATTCTGTACTGATGGGACAGCGTCCCTAGCACCTAAATCCTGGGTGGCTCATTGGAAAACACTCCTGAGCACTGTGGAACCAAATGAAGCTCGTCCTCTAGATGCCACATCCAATTTGTAGTGGGAAATGAAAGTGTGCGGGGAAGACCATGTAGCTGCAGCACAAATGTCACTAATGGCAAGCTTGGAATGAAATGCTATCGAAGTAGCCATAGCCCTTGTAGAATGAGCTTTGACAGAGGTGGTAAGCTCTTTGTTAGAAAGGGAATAAGCTTGAGTAATACAGTCCCTGATCCATTTGGCAATAGTGACCTTTGTAACAGGTTTGCCCAATTTATTGTCTGCAAAGGATACAAACAACTGATCTGTTTTCCTTGTTTGTTTGGTCCTGTCTAAATAAAAATGCAACTGCCTGTGAACATCCAGTGTGTGGAATATGAATTCCGCTTTGTTAGAATATTTTGGAAAAAAGACTGGAAGTTCTAACGATTGTTGTAAGCAGAAACTGGAACAAACTTTAGGGACAAAGGAAGGATTTGGCCTGAGAGATACTCTGTCTTTGTGGAAAACCAAGTACGGGGGTTTTACTGACAAAGCTTGAAGCTCTGAAACTCTTCTGGCAGAAGTAATTGCCACCAGAAAAGCTGTCTTCCATGATAGAAACTTTAGATCACATGTAGCCGCCGGTTCAAAGGGGAAGGAAGTCAAGGCGCGTAACACTATATCGAGATCCCATGGAGGTGCAGGATGAGAAATCGGAGGTCTTAATAGAGCAGCACCTTTCAAGAAGGTCTTACACAATCTGTTACTCATTAAAGGTGGGTTTATGGATTCGTGAAAATTGGAAATCGCTGCCAACTGGACCTTGATGGTAGAGACTGAAGAGCCTTGATTGAAAAGAGAAGTTAAAAATTTAGTACTTCTGCCACGGGAATAGAGATGAGGTCCAGGCCCCGGAGTTGAGCCCAAATAGCAAATCTTTTCCATTTGCTAGAATACAGTTTCTTTGTAGCAGACCTATGGGCCGAAGATAATATGTGTACAACCTCTGGATCCAATGTATGACTCCTGACTATAGTCGGAAGAGGAGGAGCCAAGCAGTCAACTTTAAGGTGTGCAGGGACTGGTGGAATAGTCCCAACTGATGAACTAAAAGATCTGGGATCTGATCCAGGAACCATGGACCTTCCAGAGCATATTTCCGAAGGTAGGGAAACCATACTTGACGAGGCCAGTAAGGAGCAATTAAGATCATTTTGCTCCCCAAGAGGGATGCCTTTTGAATCGCCCTGGGAAGGAGAGGAACTGGAGGGAAGGCATAAAGCAAGCCTGTGGGCCAAGGACGGACTAGTGCGTCCATGGGGCTCTTCCCCAGAGCTGGGGTTAGAGAGAAGAATTCTTTGCACTTCGCATTCAGAGGAGGCGCGAAGAGGTCGCAACACGGAACTCCCCATTTGCTGAAAATCTGACTTGCAACTGTCATATTCAGAGACCATTCATGAGGAGAGAGGATGGTTCTGCTCAATCTGTCGGCTATCACATTGGACTTGCCCAGTATGTGAGTAGCCACTAGAAAGCGTTTGGTCGAGACTGCCCATTCCCAAACTCTCATGGCTTCTCTGCAAAGAGGATAGGATCTGGTCCCTCCCGTTTTGTTCAGGTACCAGACAACTGACATGTTGTCTGAGTGAACGGCAATTACGCCCTGAGGGAGATAATCGTGAAGGGCTTGAAGGGACAGAAGTACTGCCCTCATTTCTAGGATGTTGATATGAAGTAGGGTCTCTTCCGGGTGCCATTTGCCTTGGACTGACCTGCCCAGGGAATGCCCCCCCCACCCCATCTGGGAGGCGTCCGTGGTCAAAGTGGCCGCGGGAGGAAGTAGAACAAAGGGTCGTCCCTGATCCAAATTGGAGGGCACTAGCCACCAGCGAAGGTCCCGTTTGCAAGATTCTGTGATCCATATGAGGTGACTGAGGGGGAGTTCCTGAAAGGACCACTGAGCTGAAAGAAGCCACTGGAGAATTCTCATGTGCAACCTTGCCAAGGGGACTAGAAGAACCGTGGCGGACATGGAACCCAATAGCTGCAGGACCATCCTGGCTGGAGCTTTGGACCTGGGAAGTAAGGCTCGAACTTGAGTCTGTATGGTTTGTATTCTGTCTGTAGGTAGATAGACCCGCATTCGATTTGAGTCTATCTCTACCCCTATGAATCTTATTCGTTGAGATGGCAGCAACACAGACTTTGGCCAATTGAAGGTGATTCCAAGGGAACTACCCAGTGATATAGTGGCTTGAAGGCTCTGCAGTAGTAGATGCCTGGAGGTGGCAGTTAGGAGCTAGTCGTCTAGATACGGAAACACCTGGAATCCTAGACTTCTCAGGTGAGCAGTCACGACTGTCAAACACTTGGTGAACACCCTGGGGGCTGTGGTGAGACCAAAGGGCAGCGCACGGAACTGAAAATGACTGCCTCCTAGGCTGAAGCGCAGATGTCTCCTGGACGCTTGATGTACCATGATATGGTAATAAGCGTCCTTGAGATCTATGGAGCACATCCAAACACCCTTCTCCAGCAATGGGAGAATGGTTTGTAAGGTGACCATTCGGAACTTGGACTTTCTGACTGGACGGTTTAGGATGCTGAGGTCCAAAATGGGCCTCAAGTCCCGGGTCTTTTTTGGCACCAAAAAGAATCTTGAGTAAGTCCCTAATGTGATCTGGTCTGCGGGGACCGGTTGGATGACTCCTTTTTGCAGCAGCTTTGAAACTTCTGAGGCTGCAGTATCCCGTTGACTGGGTGGCGGGTCCGGGATTTTTTTGGACTGAGGGGGGGGATGAGAGAATGGGATGGTGTAACCTCCGGCGATAATTCGAAGCACCCATCGGTCCTGAGTGATACCTTCCCAGGCTTTTAGGTGCTTCGAGAAACGACCCCCGACTGGCTCCGGAGCTGCACAGTCGGGCAATCCCTCAGGGACTGTGAAAGGCTGAAGAGCCACAAAAGGACTCGCGGTCTCCAGTGTTGCGAGGGCCTCTGCCGCCTCTGGGACGCCGTCTTCCGGAAGAATTTCCCCCTCCCCTGCCTCTGGAAGGGGGATCATCCTGCTGAGAGGGGTAAGGCTTCTGAGATCTACGGAACCACATTTTCCCTCCTCTTTTAGCCTTGGGATAAGGCCGAAAGGGAGTGGAAAATCGTGCCCCTACGGCAGTCAGAGTCTTACCCTCCTGTTCACAGCGGGTCAGTGTGTCCTTTACCTTGGGTCCAAACAGGGAGGACCCATCAAAGGCGTCGGCAAAGGAAGACTTAAAGGCCTCCGGAAATGACACAGGCGGAGCCAGGCTTGTCTCCGAGAGCAATGCCTGTACCCGCCGCTCTACTCGCCCCTTCGGCCGCATAAGAAATGAGCCTCATGGATGAGTTTGAGATGGACGACATTGTAGCCAGCTGAGAGCCAACCATCTGGGCCAGCTCCTCAGGCAGGTTACCCAAGAGGGTATCGGATAGTTCTTTAATCAGATCCCTCTGAAATCTAGTAAAGTGCGTAAGGTAGTTCAAGGACCTTAATGTAAAGGCCGCTGAACTCAGGGTGCGCTTTCCGTACCGATCCATGCTCCTAGACTCCTTATTAGGAGATGGACGGACGTCGAAGCCTCTGCTACATCTTTGCCACCAAAGCATCTACAGCCACACCTTTAGTTAGAAACTCTTTTTCAGGGGGTGCCGAGAGGAACTTATTTGGATGAGCAGGCACCGGTTCCACAGAGTCTGGGTGTTCCCACGCCCTTCGACAGATCAAATCCAAGAGCTCATCGAAGGTCGGAGACACCCAGGAGGCGGAGGGCTGAGCCCCGAAGGCCTTCAGGAACACCGACTCATCAGCAGAAGGAGGTTTGGACTGCCAGCCGCCTCGTTGTTTTAGGGCTTCCAGGATGTCTGCAAAGGAGACATCATCCGAGGACGACTTAGGGGACCCCTCTGCATCATCAAGATCAGTGTCTGATGTAAGAGACTCATCAGGGGAGTCAATGTGCTTCCTCTTGCACGATCTCTTCCTGGGGGGTTCTTCCGAAGAGGCTTCAGAAGGACCTCCAGGAGGGGGAGAAACCCCAGTGGGGGTAACCTCAGGCCCCGGGGCTCCGCTGTCTAAGGACAGGGGGACTGCCAAAGACCCATGTCTCGGTATGCAGGGAAGGAGCTGG